>NW_006159555.1:6753903-6761113 GCF_000334495.1 Tupaia belangeri chinensis | reverse complement strand
AAAGAAAAAAAAAAAACTCGTTAAATTTTTATTTATAATTTACCATTTTAGGTTTTAACCATAGGGTGCATGGCTTACCAGAGAAAGACATAGTGGGAAAGTGAGAAACCACCCCCCAGGGAGGATGACCGTATAGCAATCCCTGTTCATTCATTTTCCCCTCAGGATTTTGGGCACACATGCACATGTGTCCAACGTTATTTTCAAGTCACCAGGTCCAGGACTTGTACTGTGATCAGTCACGCGGATGTCCAGCTCCTTAACCACCACGCCACCTGCTGGCCTCAAAAGGGACATTTTCACTCATTTGGGCAATTTCTTTGTGTCAGGTGGCGTACACATCATTTCATTCATAGACTGTATAATTACCAAAATCCTAGTTTTCTTTTTTTTTTTTAAGATGTAGACAATAAACTGTATTAATTTACAGTGTAATCATGAGGATCATGAGAGAACGTGTATAAAGTGATTAAATCAATGTCTGGCCCTTATAATTTAGGCATATGGATGTTTAATTACAATCATTTAATATTATGCATGATACACAGATTCTGGAAACAGTGGCCAAGGCTCAAATTTTTGCTTTTCTACTTACTATCTGGATGATCTTTGGCACATTACTAAGCTTCTACACTCAGTTCCTTCATATAAAAAGGGGAAATAAAATGAAAACCTACTTCATAAAATTGTTGTGACCATTAAATAACTTATCATGTGCAAGCTGTTAGAAGCAATACCTGGTAAAAATTAAGTATCAAATAAGTCAAATCAGTACTAGCATACTGAGAATGAAGATAATGATACATAGAGACATAAGCTGTGATTCTTAATATTTTTTGTGTTACATATACCCTTTGGAAAGTAGGTGAACTTAGGAATTATTATCTAGGAAAAAATGAAAATAATATAAATTATATTTATTGGCATATTGATGATATTTAAACAGCCATAGATCCTTTGAAGACCATTTGTGGCTACGAAATCCAAGTTTGTCTTATTTATTTTTTTTCCACAAACTAGCTACTTCGTAGATTGAAAAGAAAAATCACGTTTTGTATACACTTTATATTATAAAATATTGTGGAAATATATTTTCCTTGTTTTCCAAAAAAATAAAATTTTAGAAAAAAATTTAAATATTAGATCATCTGGAAAGGTTTGCAACTAATGCCATTTAAAAAAAAAATCACTCAAAAGTTCTCAATTGCTAAATTCCTGGAATTTAGCTTTACTAAGGAAAAGAACAGCATGGCACAGCATGACAGAAATAATACACAAACTCTGTTCCTCTAAACATCTAACACCTGTCAAAGTAAGCAACATGGGTATTGGGATTTTGCCAGCATTGAATTATTTAGATGATGCACAAAACTCTATAAGAGTCCCTCAATATTTAGGTGTTAAAATTTTAATATCAATATTACATAAAAGAACATCCTTCCTCTTTTTACTCAGAGAGATAATTAAATTTATCTTAAATATTATTACCATGTGAATAAATAATAGCCACTTATTCTATTATTTAAAACTTCAAGATATGATTTGATTATAGTTCAAAACACACATTAAGTTGCTTGAGTTGAACTTTATTTTTAAAATTTGTGAGTTCTAGAGAGGACAGTGTGGTTTTCAGTCAGGTTTTAATGTTAATCATTTCTTATATAACTCATACCGAAAGTAGAAAAAAACACTTTCTTTACTGAGAAACCAAAATATTTTCTCTAAAAGAAAACTGTCACAACACCTGAAAAGAAGAATGTTTTGGAATGTTTTGTGAACTGGTGGGGGATGCTGATTTTGGATAGAAGGCACTATTAATATTTTGAGGGGATGAAATATGGAACTGAGATTGTTCTTCAAACACAGGAAACTGCTAAAGTGTGGAGTCAAGGAAAAATATTATAAAAATATAAACAGAAGAGACATAGCTAAGAACTGATGGTAAAGGCGGACTCCATCAAATGTGAAATTAACTAGGAAAGTTAAAAAAGGCTGAAGAGGTAATCATCTTGAACTGATCATAAAGAATCATGAGCCACATTGTCAATTTAAGGTGATGTTCTAGGACTGAGCCATTCATCCTAGAACATTACCAAAGGATGATTTGATAAAATGCACATTTATGAAATATTACTTATTCATTAATATTTTATAGATTTTAAAAATATGTATTATTCATCATTATAATTAATGTATAGAAAGCATTTATGATTCATACCAGCCAGTAATATGTCAAAAATAGAAATAGGCTTAAGTAAAAGTTACATTACTTACCAAAAGGACTCAAGAGTTTCTGATTGGGGAATGCACATTAGAATAGGCCTCTTAGATAATAAAGTATTAAAAAGAAGCAAACCATTAAGGGACACAAAAATGGAAAATTAGCTGTTGATGTTAATGTGCATGATGATATCTTTGATTGTATTTATTCATGCTGGGAAAATTTATTTTGTATGTTAGAATGATATACAGTGGTTGAATATACAGAAAAACAATAAAAGAAAAAAACAAAATATTTTAATTAAGCAGTCAGATGCATGGGAACTCAAAAGAGTAGTGGAACAAATTAGGAAGCAACAAGACATTTAGAGAGACTGAACATAGTGAAGTCCATGACAAAAAATGCACTGTTTTGCTGGAAAAACTTCAATATAAAAATAGTGAGAGTAAGGGTGATGTGTCATGAGAAGAATCTTCTTATGTTGATTCTATTTGGCATTTTTTGTATTTCCTGCAACTGGATAGAAGATTTAATGCCAAGCAATGTATGAGGGACTATGGAAGACAAGCACTGTATGTCCCCTCTCAATGTACACGGAATATCTGTAGTCTACGACAGATATTGAGAGTCAAAGATATAATGGTAGAGAAAACAAGAGTGAATATGAGACAAATCAAAACAATAATAATTTTTAAAATATTGATGATGATTACAGGTTAGCAAGTAGTGTGGTGATTAAAGTGCTAGACTTTAACATGGTCTGTCACAGTTCAAATCCCAGATCCGGCAGCTTGAAATTCACACTGGACAGATGTGTATGTATGCCCAAAATATCAAGAGGAGAAGGGATTGAGGTATGGCCATCCCTCTGGGGGGTGATTTCTCATTTTCTCTCTCAGTCTTTCTTCAGCAAGTGCACATACCTATGGCAAAAACAAACTACCAAAAAAAAAAAAAGTAAGGTCATTGTGGTGATGATTTTTTATGTAAGTCTTCAATAAATTGTTCTAATTAATCAAAAAAAGATCACACCAGTTATCTATAATACCCTTACTCTCACTATTGCTCTCTCTCTCACACACACACACTCACACACAACACAAGCAGATATTCTTCTGATAAATTTATCCCAAGAAATGAAAGTCAAAGCCTGAAAGTTAGTATTTTAAAATGTCTTCATAATACTATGAAGAAAACCCACAAGATAACAACAAAAGATCTTTATGATGTACATAACTGAATTCCCAAAACTGTGCTGAGAAACATGACATTTTCATGTTAGAAATAAATTGGAGATATGAGCTGTTTTAAAATGTGACCTTGTCTTATACCTCTTTTGTTGAAGCTTGTTACATTCCTAATTATATACAGATGCAAAATGTGACCAAGTTTCCAAAAATGGATCTTTGGTCCCTATTGTGCTTTTTTATTAATGATGTTCAATAAATTTGAAAGAAAAATAATCTAATTATTATTTCATAGATTTTTCAAACTTAGTACCTTTTTAATCCAGGGATTTCAAAGTACATTTAAAACACTAATTAAGCTTCAAATCATCCTGTATTCCTACTACACACATTTCACAGATGGTTAAGCCATAGCACTGAGATGTTAAATGATTTTCACAAGGAGTCTTTAATTGGAAAAAGTAGAATATAAAAATCCTGATGTGTGTTTATACTAACCCCTAGATATTTACACTCTGAAAAGCGGCCTTAAGACCAAAAAGAAGTTTCCTTTCTACCAAGTCTTTATGGAATAATGAACAGTGTTTATGATGTTGAACTAGAAGAGAATATAAGGAATAAGATTAATATTATGTCTAGTAACTATAGACTAAGTCTAATAAACTATTTTCCAAAAAAATATTAAAATAGTATTAAACTGACAACTGAAAAATATTACAGAAAAATGTCAGTATTTGGGAACCAGTAGTTAGCGTAATGGCTATGTCACTGGACTCCCACATAGTCGACCGCGGTTCGCATCCCAGACCCAGTGGCTTAAAACTCACGCTGGGCGCGTGTGCGTGCGTGCCCAAGATCCCGAGAGGAGAATGGAGGAGAAGGGATCGTGGCGTGACCATCCCCCCTTGGGTATGATTTCTTTCTTTCTGTCTCTATGTCTCTCTCTGTCTGGCGAGTGCACGCATCCTATAGCGAAAACCTCTCAAAAAAAAAGAAAAGAAAAAAGAAAAATTTCAGTATTTCATCAACCTTTTGGATTCTAGCCAGTAGGGAATTATACTGGTTTTCTATAGTGCTTTCCAAATTAGTAAAATACAGCACACTGGTTTGTCATACCCACAGGTAGATAGATACAAGAGGAGCAATTTCATTGAATTTTATACTTTGGAAAAGTATAATGCATTCCATACATATAATGCATTATTTCTATTAATGATTTCTTCAATGTCTTTAAAATCCCGAAAACAGAATGTTACTGCAAACTGGTTATGTCAAAAGTTGTTTAGGGAAAATATTACAAACTGTAACAGACAATAGGCAAATGCTCTAAGAGGCAAATCAGCAAAAAAAAAAAAAAAATCAGGGCCAATAAGCATGTGAAAACAAAGTTAATGCAAATTTTAAAAAATAGTAATTAATGCAAATTTTTAAACATTGTGATTCATATCATTTTTGATGAAATAAATATTTGTATTATGTATTTACAATATTTTACATAAAATATACATTTTAAAGATAATATTGTTTTGGAGTATATGGATATGTAGTATTCCTTAAATAGTCCTGACTGAAATTTAAGTTGATACAATGTCTGTTGGGAACAATTTGCAATTATTTTTGATCTAGCATTTCCATCTCTAGAAATGCATCCTGATAAAAATAATTATGAGTTTATATAAAATCTGAAAAAATATTTATTTGAGCTTTGTTTCCATTGTAAAAATAAGAACCTAATTAAATGTACAATAATAGAAGTTATATAGCATTTGCATATATTTCCTTTTAATGCAAATATTTAAATTGACATGTAAGAATATTTAATGACATGGTAAAATGTTTACAAACAATATTTTTAAAAGCCTAATGGAAAATAGTATCTATTACATGCATGAAATGAAAGAAAAAATGTACACCAGAATAGTAACGGTAATCTATGTGTGAGAATTAATCATGCTTTTTTGTATTCTGGGGGGTTATTTATTCTCAATTTTATACAGTGTTCTTGTGTTACTTCTAAAAAGTTTTAATAAGTCCGTTTATCAGTTATCTTTTATATTTAAAAAATAAAAGTATTTGTCCAAGAAACCATGAATTTTTTTTCTTTTGTCAACTTTTCTTCTCTTTCCATTTTTTAAACTTTTCTTTTGAAATGATTAGTCATAGAACATCGCAAAACATGTACAGTGATATCTCTTGAACCATCACCTTGTTTTCCCCCAATATTGATATCCTACAAAATTATAGCAAAAATCAAAATAAGAACATTGGTACAAGACACAGAGGTTTTTCAGATTTTACTAGCTGTATAACTAGATATCCACTCATGTATGTATAGCTCTCTCCCATTTTAACAGTTACAACTTTGTGCAACCTTAATCACTATCGATATATATGACTATACCACTACCATCACCATAATTCTCCTCCTCGCCTATCCCCTCCCGGCTATATAATCACTGCCCTCATTACCTGGCAGCTGCTAAGCATTATCCATCTCTACACTTAACGTTATTTCACAAATGTTATATGAAGAGACTTTAAAAAGCTCTTGAAAAATCTTATTAAAGCATCAGACAGTGGTGTAGTGGTAAAAGGCAAAGCTCTGTGAGGCAATTCCACTAGGGGAGAATCTGGTTCAAGTCTGGAGAGGGAAGTCTTTACTTAAGTACACCAGGCTCATGTTCACTCATGACTGAGGGGTGGCTAAAGGCTGGAAGTGGATCACAGCATCCAGATCCTGTTGAATGTGCTGATTCTCTCTATATATTTATATATTGCTCATGGAAGAAATGGGTAAAATAATTTTTTTGTATTATTTGGTCATAGGGAATGTGTGTTTGCCAGAAAGAGACTGAGAGAGGAAATGAAAAATAACACCCCACAAGAGGGATGGTCATGTCACAATCCCTCCTCATCTATCCTCCTATTGGGATTTTGGGCAAAGATGCCCCATGTGATTTTCAAACCATCAGGCATGAGACACAAACCAGGGTTAGCCATAGGGAGTCCAGCACCTTAAAGGCTGGACTGTTGGCTCCCAGTAAAGGAACTTTTAAAAAGTACAAGTTTATTTTGGTGCAAAAAATCTTTAAAATTCAAGCACAACTTTTTCATAATATGCTATTTCCATAAACATTTTGAAGACCTTTTAAATAGAGAGAATTATATAGTATATATCCTTTAGAGATTAGCTCCACTGAGCATAATTTCCTTGACGTTCATGGATGATGTCAAATGTAACAATAGCTCTTTATATTTTATTACTGACTAGATTTCAGTTATTTTTTTAATGTATTTATTTTTTAGGAAGTTTTTGCTTTAGAACACATGCACTCGCCGGATAGAGAGACACAGTGAGAGAAGGAAAGTAAGGAATTATCCCCTAGGGGAAATGGCAATGCCAATGCACCCAATGTGATTTTCAAGCCACTATGTCTGGGACTCGAACTATGGCCATATGGGAGTCCAGAAAAATAACCAATATGTGATCTGCTGGCCCCTGAATAGTATTTTATGTAATAACATGGTTGAACACACTTTGTTACACCATTTATCACTAAAGGATATATATGTTCCGGTTTAGGAGTATACAAATAAAGCTGTTACAAACATTTGTGTGTAAGTTTCTGCATGAAAATAAGGGGCCCTTTCTGCATGAAAGTAAGGGTCCCAGGAGGGGACATGGTGGTAAGGGCAGTGGACTCCCACATGGCAGACTGCAGTTCAAGTCCTGAACCTGATGGCTTGCTTTCTTATTCTCTCTCTCTCTCTCTCTCCCCCTCTCTCTCCCCCCCCTCCCTCA
>NW_006159555.1:6749614-6753872 GCF_000334495.1 Tupaia belangeri chinensis | reverse complement strand
CCCCCCCGTCTCTCTCTGGTCACACTGAATAATAATAATAAATAAAATTAAATAATTAATTCTTTAAAAAAAAGAAAAGAAAAGAAGACTTCAGTTTTCTGGCATATATATCTAATATACAATTGCTCGATTTTATGGATAACAATTTTCTCTAGTGATTATATCATTTAAAATTCTTACCAGCAATGTATGACTGAGCATGTTTCTTCATATCCTCATAATATTTTATTTGATCACTATTTTTAAAACTTTTATCTCTTTCAACAGATATATAGTGGTAACTTATTGTTTTAATTTGCTTTCTTCAAATGGCAAAGGGTATTGGACATCTTTTCATACACATATTTTCCATCTGTATATCCTCTTTTGTGAAATATCTACATTCCTTTTTTCACTGGGTTGATTGATACTATTTTCAATACATTCTAGATACAAATTCTTTGTTGACTATGTGGCTGACAAATATTTTCTGCCAGTGTGCAACTTGTATTTCCATCTACTTAAAAGAGTTTTCAAACAGCAATTTTAAACAACTTTATGATATCCTATTTGTAAAATTTTCCTTTTAATTTAAATTGTGTTTCTTTTCTTTTTTTTTCTTTTTTGTGTGTTAAGGATAAGAAAATTTCAGCTAGTTTTAGTTCCCAAGGATTTCTAGAAATTTTTTTTCTAAAGGTATTATAGTTTATATTTTATAATTTTAAAGTTTTATAGTTTCTGTTCACCTATCAACAAACATTTAAAAAAGAGAATTCAATCATATGCAATGACATGGATAATTATGGAAGACATTGTGCTAAGTGAAATAAATAACAGAAAGACAATATTGCATGACTGAACTTACATGAAAAATCTAATCTAGTCACACTCATAGAAATAGAGACTAGAACGGTGGGTTCCAGAGGTTAAGAAAAAGAAAAAAATTAACAAGAGCTATTCAGTGGGTATAAAGCTTCAGTTATTGAAGATAAATATGGTTTAGAGAGCTATTTTACAACCCAGAGCTTATAATTAACAACGCTGTATCCTACATTTAAGAATTTAAGTAGGTAGACTTCATGTTTGTTCTTACATAATAAAAAGCCCTATTTTTTCATGAATGTTTTAAAAATAATTATTCATATTTAAATATGTTTGTATGTGTTGGATTTTCTTGGATCAGCCAGAGGATCTCTGGAGGAATAAACTTTTGTTTAAGCAGTTCAGCACTTTTTTTTTTTTAACTGCTAAAGTGACGTGCAATTTCTTTAACACTGGGACCTCTTACCTCATTTTCTCTACGACTTGAGTTTCCTCCATCAGCCATGTTCAGCACTTCTTTGATACCTAATTTATTCTCAGGATTGACTAGATTAGGTTCCACTGTGGGTAAGGATGCTCTCTTTCAGAGGATAAGTTTGAGTGTTGTTGTGTTCTTTTTTTTTTTTTTTTTTTGAGAGAGATTTTCACTGTAGGGCGCGTGCGCTCGCCAGACAGACAGAGAGAGACACAGAGACAGAAAGCGAGAAATCACCCCCCAGGGGGGATGGTCACGCCGCAATCCCTTCTCCTCCATTCTCCTCTCGGGATCTTGGGCACGCACGCACACGCGCCCGGCGTGAGTTTTAAGCCACCGGGTCCGGGACACGAACCGCGGTCGACTACGTGGGAATCCAGCGACATAGCCATTACGCTAACTGCTGGTTCCCTGTTGTTGTGTTCTTCAGGTTCTACACTGTCAGGGTCTTACTTGAGCACCTTGATTTTCCTCATGGTGCCCATATACTATCACAGCTATTTACAATAATTGTGCTACACTTGGATATTCCCTGCTTCCTGCTTACAGAGTTGAGAGCTGTCTATCCCTAGCTTCTTCTCCCTAATGGCGTAAGCCATAGAGACTGTATTTTATTCCCATTTGTTGTTAACAATTGTTTTTTAAGCAAAGAATTAGAAAAACCCTTCTAGATGATGCCGTAATCCTAATGAAACGTGGAAACACTAATATTGCTTAACATGACAGTCATCATTTAAAATGACAAAAAATTATCAGAACTTTGAAGAAGAAATACGATGAGAAGGTAGTGAAGTTTGACTCACTTTTCATTTAAGGAGAAAACAATGTCTAAAATTAAAATTTATTTGTGAACATGAAGATAGTATCAGAAGAAATGAAAATCTGGACTAATTAGTTGTCGTTGTCTGTGGGAAGTATACACCCTCTGGCAAAAAAACAAACAAACAAAAAAAACCTTATTAATTTTTTTAAAAGGCATACATGTAAACAGAAAAAAATGAGAATTCAGAAATAAACTCTTACACACTTCATCAATTGATTTTTCAACAAAATTAAGAAGATATGTAACAGGTAGTCTTTTCACTAAATATTTCAAAAAAATTGAATAGTAAAGTTTAAAATTAAAAACATGTCATATCCTTTTCTTATACACAAAAATTAATTCAAACTAGCATAAGTAATTATAAAAATATATGCAAGAACTAAAATTTTCAAACATGAAGCCAAAAACATGGGCAAAAATTCCTCATGACCTTTCATTAGGCAGAGTTATTAGGTATAACTCTTAAAATATCAGTCACTTTTAAAATGAAACTTAGACCACCTTGAAATTATAAACATTTTATTTCAAACCATAGCACTGACAAAATGAAAATACAATCCATAGGCCAAAAAATACATGCAAATAATATATGTGATAAAGAACTTGTATATACAATTTTGAATAGCACTAACAGCACATTAAGAGAAACAGTTCCAACGAAATCATGGACAAATGACTAGAATAGTCATTTCACCAAAGACACACAAATAGCTGAGCAGTTTCTGCCATAAAATCTGGAGATTTGATACACATTGAGTGGGGATATACAACATCTCTTTTTCATAGTCTGGCTTGCTTCACTCAACAGGAAATCTTCCATATTTGTTCACTTTCTATTAAATGCCAGGGTCTTGCTGAATTAGTTTCTTTTTACAGAGAGACAGACGAGCACTCTCTTGGTCACGTAAGGATATATCAAAAAGATAGCCCTCTGCAAAGAAGGAAGAAGATCTCAAAAGACATGAAATCTGCTGACACCTTGATCTTGGATTTCTCAGATTTCAAGACTATATAAAATAAATGTTTTAAAGTCCCCCCAGTTTATGGTACTTTTTCTCTAATATCCTTGACTGACTAAGGCATCAAGGTAGTTTTCCTTTTAAAATTCTGAATTCTATAAGAAATATGTAAACATTGAAGGATAATGAATAATGATTGAGTCTGTGTGGTAGAAAGTTCTTTAAGTCACATAGAATTGAACTACCCTTGGTCTAGGAAACTAAATAGAAACATTACTGCAGATATAAAGTTAGAAATGCTAAGTGTCTTATGTAAGGGAGGTGCTGTGATTTGAATGTGTCCCATTAAAACTCAAATGATAAACTTTGGGGGACAAGCAGAAGGCATAATGGTTACGTCACTGAACTCCCACAGTCAACAGCAGTTTTCGTCCCAGACTGGCTGCTTAAAGCTCATGCTAGGCATGTGTGTGAGCATGACCAAGATCCCAAGAGAATAGAAGGGATTGTGGTGTGGCCATAACCCCTGGGGATTAACTTTTCACTTTCTATTTCTCTATCTATCTCTGGAGAATGCACATGCAATGTAACAGAAATACCTTTCAAGAAAAAAAAGATAAAATTTGGTTGAAACAAGAGGGAAAAAGCATAATCTAACAATAGGATTAAGAGATGAGGTCTTTGGGGACCAGCAGTTAGTGTAATGGCTATGTCGCTGGACTCCCACGTAGTTGACCGCGGTGCGAGTCCCGGACCCGGTGGCTTAAAACTCACGCTGAGCACGTGTGCGTGCGTGCCCAAGATCCTGAGAGGAGAATGGAGGAGAAGGGATTGCGGCGTGACCATCCTCCCTGGGGGGTGATTTCTCGCTTTCTGTCTCTCCGTCTCTCTCTGTCTGTCTGGCGAGAGCACGCGCCCTATAGCAAAAAAACCTCTCCAAAAAAAAAAAAAAAGAGATGAGGTCTTTGAGAGGTGAATTGGATTAGAAGGGTAGGATACCCAGAACTGAATTCTATCTATTTTAATTTATTTATTTTACATTCACTCACTGAACAACATCACAGCATACAAAATGCAGTTTCACATCCAGAATATACTGTATAGTGGCTTAATCATACATGTTATTGTCAAAAAATAATTTTCCATATATACCTATATATGGTATATATATATATATATATATATATGTGTGTGTGTATA
>NW_006159555.1:6727426-6748462 GCF_000334495.1 Tupaia belangeri chinensis | reverse complement strand
CTCTCTACTTCCCTTCCTCACACAAATGCATGTGTCCTTTAGCAATAAAAAAATAAAATAAAATAAAATAAAATCTGTAGCACTTTATGTATATCTTTATCTATTAATAATATTTAGTTATATACACTTAAGTGTATATCAGTCACTTAGAAGATTATAGTTTCTCAGAGGTCTGGATAGAGAAGAATTCATGTTTAATTTCAGAAATCTTTGCCTTATGTATACCTTGGAAAGTTTTTTATGGTGGAACGAAAGAGTAAAATCAAAGACTCAGATTTAAAATGGTGATTGGGACCAGCAGTGGGTGTAATGGATATGTCACTGGACTCCCATGTAGTCGATTGCAGTTTGAGTCCCAGACCTGGTGGCTTCAACTCACGTTGGGCACATGTGCATGATTGCTCAAGTTCTTGAGAGGAGAATGGAGGAGAAGGGATTGCGACGTGGCCATCCCACCCAGGGGGTGATTTCTTGCTTTCTGTCTCTGTCTCTCTCTGTCTTTCTGGCAAGTGTGCACGCACTGCAACAAAAACCTCTTAAAAAAAAAAGTGACCAATAATTCTTATTTTGTCTATTTTACCTACTCTTCTTTCCTCTTTCTATCTTGAACAATTGTTATCTTTATAATTAAAAAACTAGAGTTATTCTTTAAATTCCTCTTTTGCTTTATTAAAATTATAGTTGTGTAACTCAAACTATGAAGATACTAGATCCTTTCAAAAATCAAGACTTTCAGTCCTACAGCATTTTGTTAATGAATTTAAACACCCAATGAGAAAAGAAAATTAAATGAATAAATGTATTGTCGTGATTCATTTAATAGTGTAAGGAAAATCAGTAGAGCAGAGGGACAGAACCTGCTGACATTATGGGAATTCACATTTGAGTTTTTAATCTAAGAAAATCTTTTAGATGGAAGAACTTTAACATCTACATTAGGCACAGCCTATGCTTGAAAAATAGGAACTATTAGTGAAAATGCTAACATTAAAATCTGCCCTTTTCAATTTTTTTGAATCATTAGGAAATGCTAAGTGAAAATTGTTCTGTATGCAAGTTAAGTGCACATTAACTTAATAATTCATTTCATAATTAACTTATTGATGTAGTTAGAATATCTTAAGTCTTTATCTTATTCAATTATTTTCTCACATCTTCTAGAATGTGAATAGGTATAGTGATATTTTGAATTTCACACAACCTTTTGGCTGGAAATGTCATTAAGGGTATTTAAAATCCCAATTATGCAATGGGACCTTTATAAGACTGCAGACTGCGTATTCAGTCATTAATTCTATGGTACAAAAGTACAACCTGGTGTGCCTTTTGCCTCTGAAAAGTGTACAAAAGCAGCAAATCTGTAGTCATACTATATTTAGCCTCACCTCAGAAAACTCAGCTTTGGTTGAATAAAGGAAAACTTCACCAAGGCTGTGATGTTAAAATGTCGGTGTCCTGAATCGGATAATGTAAGTTAAAAAAACCTGCAAAGTAAAGTCAACCAAACAAAACATAATAATGAGAAATTAAGAGCGTAAGAAACAATAATAAAATATGTGGGCATATTGTTACTCTGGAAACACTAAAATAAATGCATGGACATAGGCACTGCTGCCCAAAAAGACCCGATTGGAAAGTGAAAAATAAATTGAATAAACTCAACCAAATGTTGAAAGAGTGAATATATATTTCAATGTGTGTGTAAGTGTGTGTGTTGTAACTCAGGTGTATAAGATCACACACTAATTTTTTTAATCTACGTTCAGTTTTGATTTCATCTTTATAATTGTTAGAAAAGAATTTTAGGGAACCAGCAGTTAGTGTAATGGCTATGTCGCTGGACTCCTGTGTAGTCGACCGTGGTTCGCGTCCCGGACCCGGTGGCTTAAAAATCACGCCGGGCGTGTGCGCATGCGCGTGCGTGTGTGTGCCCAAGATCCCGAGAGGAGAATGGAGGAGAAGGGATTGCGGCGTGACATCCCCCCTGGGGGGGTGATTTCTCGCTTTCTGTCTCTATGTCTCTCTCTGTCTGGCGAGCATATGTGCCCTATAGCGAAAATCTCTCCAAAAAAAAGAAAAGAATTTTAAACACTATGTGTACTTCCCAATGGTGTACAATTTGTTTCATTCATTTATTCAGCCAGAGAATGCTGAAACTTTATTAGCACATATTATGTATCTACTGCTGACATTATTATTGTAAATAGATATAAAGTTTTGTGTTCGTTTTTTGTTTTGTTTAGTTTTTGTTTTAGGTTTTTATAATAGGGTATATATGTTTGCCGGAGAAAAAGAGAGGAAGGGGAAGTGAGAAATAACCCCTGAAGGAAAATGGCCACACCACAGTCCTCTCTGTTCCATATTCCTCTCCAGATATGGGGCACACATGTACAGGAGCCCGGTCTGATTTTCAAGCCAACATACAAACCACAGTGGTCCACTGGGGAATCCAGCACCTTAACTACCACACACCTGCTGGCCCTAATATAAAGAATTTAAAGTGAAATTGCTATCTTTCGGTAACATGAAATTTAATTTTCAATAGAAAATTAAAACATTCTACTCTCCATACATTAAATAAAATCATTTTTATTTAAAAACTGGTCTTACATCTTCACACTTACCTCTTTGTAAAATTATTTTGTTAAGTAGTATAGGAAGTTTGTGTTTTGAGTGTTTAAGGAGAGAATCTACAAGGAAGAATTATACAAAAAGAATCACTATATTTTATTTCAAAATGTTTGCTTCCAAATTATTGTTGACATTCTTATATCAATTCATATTTACATAAATAATAACCCATAAGAAATTTATTTTATAATCAAGTGCTATATTTTCTTCATTATTTTATTCCCCATTTTAACTCTGTTTGAGAGGAAACTCAGTCCAATCAAATTTAACCACCCAAAATACTTTACACTTGACTTTTCTCTATTTCAGTATTCTTTTCTCCATATCAGTGATTTTCAACTATTCTTTAGAATCTCCTTCTTGTACATGTTAAAATTCACCTCAATTATTTTGTGAAATGATTGGCTATTATTTAAAAAGAACTAAAATACCATAAATGTAATTGAGTAGTGAAGAGGGTGCTGTTAGGTACTGGAGTTAACAGTGACTCCCACTTTCCTCTCAGAACAGAAGGAATGCTGGAGTATATTTAGGTAAGTGAACAAAAGTTTTGGGAGATTGGCTGAAGTCCTCAGAAATAAATCTTGTGAATGCCAAGAAAATTGTGTGAAAGCAACAACCTGCCCTCAGAAGGCGAAAGACTACTTGGTCAAGAATTAGTGGACGTGGACATGATAAAGTCAGTGATTTGGTGATTTATAGGTTTTACAAAGTTCTTGATTTTAATCTTTTTAAAAATTTATTCCAAAGAAAAACTCAGTTGTAACATTTTGGACTTTTCCTCTGTTACCTGTTTTATACAATGAGTAATGGTTGTAATAAATATGTAAATTTTAAAAAAGAAAGGAACTAGTGCACATGAGAGGATATTTCCAATGAAGCAGTGTAGCCATTTTACCTTATGATTTCAAGAGGAAATCCAAAGAAAATGAAGTAATAAATTATGAGAAATACCAAACATACTTTAATAAGTCAAGATTATATTTAATTGCACATAGATGTTTATTGCAGTGTTATTCACAAATGCTAAGACATGGAACCACTCTGAATGACCACAAACAGATAAATGGATTGAAAAACTGTGGCACATATACTCTATGAAATGCTACTAGGTCATACAAAACAAGACCCTGGATTTTGACAGAAAGTAGATCAATATGGAAGATTTACTGCTGAGTGATGTAAGTCAGGCTATGATGGAGAGACATTGTATGTCTCCACTTAATAAACATCAAGTGTCCACACTCTATGACCTAAACTGAATGACTAAAGGATATAGAAACATAGTAAATGGTTGTGTATACCAGATACAGTGTGGGAAGAGAGTGGGTGAAGAGGTAGAGTCTGAGGAAGGACCTTAAGGAGAAAAATAGGCAAAGCATTTATGGGACAAAGAAATGGGTTATTATTTGTTAAAGATAACTTTATAGTATTGTCAACTGCACTGGCTGAATTGAAAAACTGAGGCACATATACTCTATGAAATGCTATTCAGCCATACGAAACAATGCATGTTGGAATATTGACTTTGCAAGATAAAAGATGTGACTGAATGTATAAAAGAAATTGAATTAAAAAATAAAAAAGCTTATATTTAATTTACTAAAAAGCTTATTTATAATATTATATCATTAATAATATTTAAAATTTAATAATTTATTATCTTACCATATAAAAAAGACATTTCTCAACTATTTGTTTTCTGCATTATGCCTTTATGGAATCCCTTTCACTTAAGGCAAGCTAAGTTTATAATATTACTAGATAATTAAAATTGTTAATAACATGATGTAATTATAGCAATTATCAGTAATCAACAAAGTAACAATTGAGTGCCATTGGGATTAAATTATTTCAATTTTATAACAGAATCCAGTAAAAAATCTGGATTTTTCACATTACACATATGAACCAGATCATCTTTCTTTCTATATATGAATTTGTAATATACAGTATGTAATGTGAGCAAAGGCTCTGCCATTCAGAGTCCGTATGGTTAGAGAAAAGAGAACTAGAACTCTTTAAAATATTGTCATAAATAGCAGATCCAGTGGCAGTTCCACAAGACTATGCAAGGCTTTACTATGACAGATAATATCTTAGAAAGATTTCACAGTAATCTAAGCATAGACATACAGGAACTCATGCCAAAAGTGATAGCCAATGTCAACGAACTTGATCTCAAAGAGCCTTCTGAATTATCATGGCAGTCTGGAATTATCTTATGTTCTGGAATTGGAGAATGAATAGAGCCCTTGGTCAAAAGTTTGAGTTGAGACTACAACTGGCTACATCCCCTAGAAGAATTGTTTATTCTCCTAAATTTTACTTTCTCACTTATAAGACCAGGATTATAATGAATTAAAGATGATAAACATAAAATATTTGGAACACAGCAAATATTTTATTATTTTTTTACTTTTATTTCATGTTTCTGATAGTATATCGTATGTTTATTTTAATGCATGGATGAAATATAGAACATATTGAAAAACACACTAAAACATGTTCAAATATATTCTAAAAAGTATGTAATATTAAAAAAATGATGTAGCTAGTATAGCAGATAAATTCTCAAATATGAGGGGTTCAAAAAAATACAGGATGGTGTCATAGGTGGCATAGTGTTTGAGGTGCTGAATTCATATGGCTGGCCATGGTTTGAGTCCCAGACCTGGTAGCTTGCTTTCATTTCCTTCTCTTTCTCTGTCTCTCACTCATCAAAGTAAAAAAATAATAATAAATAAAAGTGATTTATAATAATAAATAAAATTAAATGAGTTCTTTTTTAAAATAGAAGATTATTTGCTGCTCAAATAAATTCTGAATGAATATTCATGATGAACATGTGACTTTCTAAGGAAATACACACAGAATCAGCACACTTCCATATTATGGCTTTGCAATCTTCTAAATGTATTGAGATGCAAAGAGTATGAAGATCAAACACAGTAGGCCAGGAAGCAGAATATTTTGGTTCATCCTGGGTTTAGGTCTTCAACATGTCAATTTGGAGAGACACAAACATTCCACTTACAATAAAAAATATCTAGAAAGTATTTATTACCGTACTTAGTACATAAGTCCCAAATCAAGAGTACCATTTATCATCATTGCCATCATTGTTATCATCACAAATGTTATTATTATTCTCAATAATATTACTTACCCAGAACCTGACATATTCAGGGCACTCCAAAGATGATTAATTTAGTAAGTGTAGGGCAATTAATTCCTTTAAAGAAAAGTGTTTATATTTTTAAAGTAAGAAACATAGTTCTATTTCTTAAAACATGAATGGAGGAACTCTAAATGTGACATGTCAAATATTTACTATTTATTTCCTGAATTGGGTCAGGACTACTGCAGAAGTCTCCATTCTCCTGGAGACTGCAGCACCAACTTCTCTGAAAAAGAGAAGGAAAAAGAACTTTTCACTAGGTCTCCAATGAAAAACAGCAGTGAAAAGGACTGGTATCTCTCATCTATTAGACATTTTTTCACAAGCAAATTTCTCTTTTGCCTTTAGGTAGCACGCTATATGTTAGAATACACATGGTTTTCACAGCAGTTTTTCTGGCCTATACTGAACATTTTTATATTTTCTTTTATCAAACATAAATCTGGCAGAATGCCTGACTGATGAATCCACTGTTCATAGATCTCTAGCTAGGTCAACAGGATGGGATCAAGAGCACCAGCAACATTTTAAAATTCTTTGCCTGGTACAACAATGTTCCCCACTGTTCCTAATGATGACTGCCAGGTTCAGTCCTGTCCAGCTGCGGCATCATAGTCCACTGTAGAGGCTTCTTTTTCACTCTCCCTCTCTCTCACTCTCTTTCTCTCTCTGGCAAGCACATATGTATCATTTTCTGCTGCTCTCTCTGCTAACAGTAGATTCTGATCATTCTCTAACCTAGACTGCCCATCATCAGTTTTCAGTACATTACTTTAGATAAACAAAGATTAGGCATGATACTTTCTTACCCAGCCCTCATATCTCACTTTCAGATAAGGCCATACACAGTACTTTAGTCTCTATCAAGAGTTTCCAGATCTGCTAATAGCACCTGGTCTTGATAACTCACCTCAACCTATTCATCAACAAGGAAGGAAGTGATAGCCCTGACTCTAACCTGAGTTTTTTTGTCCTTTACCATTTGGAAATATTTTTCAGGTTTAAGATGTATGTTTTAGGATAAGACTCCTATTTCCACTGGGTTGATAGCCACCCTCATAGAAAAGTTCATTTATTAGTTGTATAGGAAAAGGAATACATATCTTTCAGTACTTAGTAAATTTAGAGATCGTAGGTTCAGTTTGTTGCTCCATTGTTCACATTCTTTTTTTTTTTTTTGATAAGATTAAACTATATATATTGACTGCTGTTTAAAATCTTGAAAAAAGGGGCCAGCCATGGCTGTGGTGGTTAAAGCAACTGGATCCCACACAGCTGACTAGACAGCTAGAGTCCAGGACTCAGCAACTTGAAAAAACACAGTGGCTGCATGTGCCTGCATACTCAAGATCCCAAAAGGAGGGGAAAGGTAGGAGAAGAGTTTTCAGTGAGATTATCTCTTATAAGGTGTTCACTTTCCCACTCTCTCACCCTCTCTCTCTTTGGCAGGACATATGTCCTTTGGCAAATGAAGTAAAACTATTGAAGAAAAGTAGTTCTTTCTGTAAGAATTTACAATTTTAGGAGTTATTAATAATCAGAGATGTAATGTTTCTTTTTCTTTGGTTTCTCAAATATTTTATAGAATGTTAATTCTTCATAAGGGGACTATTATGTTTTTCATATTGTAAAACTGCTAAGATTCTCAACATCTTAAAAAGACACTGTAGCCTAGGAATAAATAGACATTTAAAGCTAAGAATACTTTTTACACTGCTATGAGGTCAGTGGGTACGCATTAAATATTAGTTGATATTGAAAACTTAGGCAGAATGTAATTAATTTTTGCTTATGGAAACTGCAAAAAATAACTTTGGTCATGCCTGAAACTAAAAGGAGTTTCAAAAGTGAAGAATAAGGGTTTTTTTCATAAAATTTAAATTGGTACCCTAGATGTTATAAAATGCCATCGAGTATCATTGCAATTGTGATACAATATCAATTAAATTTTTATAGACAGAGACTGGTTATATTGACAAAATATAAGGCTGAGTCAAAATAAGAAAGCCAAGACATACGCTATAATAATTAAAGAAGCTAGATCCCACATGGCTGACTGCATAGATCAAGTCCCTCCCATTACTTGAGAAACACACCAGGTATGTGTTCATGTGTTC
The DNA here is from genome assembly GCF_000334495.1 of Tupaia belangeri chinensis. Lineage (NCBI taxonomy): Eukaryota > Metazoa > Chordata > Mammalia > Scandentia > Tupaiidae > Tupaia > Tupaia belangeri. Next base: position 6,740,533 of record NW_006159555.1, on the reverse strand, counting down.
CCAAAATTCTGAAAATAGGGAGTAATAGAGAAAAAGAGATAGAAGCTTGACCATTTCCCATGGAAGATTCTCTCTCTCTCTCTTTCGCTCTCTCTCTCTCTCTCTCTCTGTCTTTCCGTTTCTTTACATGGAGCTCGTGTGCCCTCTGACAAATTTTTTTTTTAAATCTTATAACATTCCACTCTTGATTTTTTTTTAATTTATTTATTGTAGGAGTAAGATTTTTAGAGTAACTGATCTATAAAAATCTATAAAATTGGGTTAGTAAATTTCTATTCCAATCAAAACTTAGCTGCACAGTGACTGTCTTCTGTTAGAATTTGTTTATGCCAGAAAGTAGTCATGAAAATGATTTACCATTGATCCAATGCTACACGTTCATTTTTTCTTATAAATCTGTATCCTCCTAGACCGCAAGGAATTTGCGATGTCTGATATTCCCATGTCAGTATTCACTAGAAAAAGAAGACCTAGAGATCACTCTAATTATCATCCTTCTTTGTCTCCTTTAGAAGATGTAGGCTGAAGATCTAGAGATGCATCTTTTGCCATTGTGGTGAATATGTATTCCTTCACTGTTGGCTATGAGGTTCTAGATGAGTTCCCTAAATTAAATTTGTTAAATTTGTTGTTAAATCTTCTATATTTTCCCTGACATGAGTGTAATTTAGTACGAGATAGTGCTGTTGGTGGTAGCCTGGGTATTTATTTTCTGCCTTTTTTCCACCATAGATTCCTGCCCACATACCTACTCTTATTGTGTAGATATGCCACACAACACATTTGGCTGTTGCTTGCAACTGACACAATTTTTCAGGATTGCAAATCCTGCATTATTTGGTCTTTGGAACAAAGAATACATTGCAGACTTAGAGGAAAATGGAAAAAATGCAAGCTTGATTATCTGTGTTCACTGCTAAAGGCAATGAAAATCCCATTATCATTAGTGGATGGGCAGACAGTTGGCCATAACACTCAGTTATGAAATAGAAAATTAAGTTATTCCTCATGATAACCATGATTAAAGAGTTGACTCAAAGCAAATTGTGGGGGAAAGACAGGGGTTGGAATTTTTGCTCTTGGAATTTCAAAAGGGGCAAAGGCATTTAAGAAATTCAGCATGGCTTTACTCTTCCTAAAGGTGTTGAACAATTTAAAGGAAGATAATGACAAGGTCAAATCCCTAAAATTTGGTTTTTACCTAGACAGAAACAATGGATGTTACATAAGTTTCCAAAGCTGTTATTGCTAGCAACTCGAGGGATTAGGTAGCTAATAATTTACCACAACACTTGTTCTTATAGGTGAGAAAATTGCAAAGAAAATTAGATATGCTGACTCTCCAGGTCCCTTATGTGAAGTCAGGACATAGACTGTAAAAGTATGGGATCTACAAAGTAAAATATAGGTATATGGGAATTTCAAAATCATAGTTCTCCCAAACCTCCACCCTTCTTGAGCCTTCCCTGCCAGATAAAGAAGCATATTTCTCACCTGTCTAGTAAGTTTTCTTCACCTCTTTAATGTTTCATAGCAACCTCAAATGAAGTATTTATGTTTTCAGATAAAGCCAATTTTTATACACCCAACTGCTCTAAAACAGAATTACAACTAGAAAAATATTCTACTTTCTATAATAGATAAATTATAAAGTAAGATCTGGAAAGAGAATCTTAAATAGAACACCCATGAAAGTATAACCTTTGAAAATCAGATCAACGTAATAAGCAGAAATCTGTGTAAGATGTATGGGAATGACTTGAGGATAATTTTTGAAGGAAGAAAAACAATTTTAGGTCAGCCTGAATATGTTAATAGTCAACATGTCAATACATATCCAGATATAGTGGATGAAATGTGCTCACTTGATCAGCTCAGGAGATTTCTAATGCTTTACTTGCAAAGTTTATTTTAAGAAAAACAAAATACTTGGAGTCAGGCTGTGGCACAGTGGTGGGCCAATGCTCTGCAAGCCGGATCCACATGGCAATGTCACAAGGTTCCTAGTCGAGGTCTGTACATGTCAGGCATGCCTATGATACCCCTGATACGGGCTGACCGAGGCTGGTGTGGATTGAGGTGTGAAGGCCTTATTGGGGTACATCTTTCTCTATCTCATAGAAGAAATAGACAAACTTTCAAATCATTAAAAAAAAAACTATATTTGTTATTGGGTCTACTCACTGAAATGTCAAAATTTCCATACAGTGGCAGACAATGGTACAGAGGTAAAATGCAACATGCAACAAGTCATACGCACAGGAGGTTACCAGTTTATATCCACAAACTTCCCTAAAGTGGTGGATAGGCATGTGCCAATGAACCAAGCAGATGGAGGCTGGGTGTGGATCTTGGCATCAGGACCCTGTGGCAGGAGTTCACTCACTCGTTTTCTCTTTCACTAAAGAGAGAAATAAATAAATGAGTTTTTAAAAATTCCCATACAAATTCATCAAATTTTTCAAGACCTAGAAATTCAGACATGACTCTAAGGTCTACAAGAGAATTGGGAATATATGCCCTTCAATAAGTTTTCAAAATGCACAGAGAATGTAGGAGTGTGAGTATCCCTGAAAAGTGCTTTCTGAGGTTGTTCACTTTAGGGTAGGTGGTTACAATGGTGGGCCTGAACAAGTCGTATTTCTTAACTACAGAAACAACAAAGAGGCAGACTTAGTTAATAAAACCAGGGTGCACAGTTAGTACATTAGTCAGAGTGAGATAATCCATGAGAAATAACCACTTTATTGGATAATAATTAATCACGGAATGCTCAGGACTAAATACATAGACATCCTACTGATTTTCTATCTCCCCATTTCAAGGTCTGAATCAAATCTTAGTTCTATAGTGCCTTGAACAAAGCAGAAGTTGGGAAAAACTACAGCAACCACATAGTTCATTCATTTTTATCCTGGTCTCTATCAAAGTTACCTGCAACTATTTTTTAAAGTAACTTATGTATTTGATATTATCAATTCCTGGCCAAAATTAACAATATAATCAAGGAACTTATACTCACTGATGCTTAGCAGTGTATATGTGAGTTTGTGAAGACAGGACAATCAACAGGTCCTGATGGGAATACACCTTAGCATTCCTCCAGTGAAGCATCTGAAAATTCTGTTTACCAGGTTTTTGTCTATAATGATACGTACTATATCATTAGCCCCTGAAAGCACCTCTGATAGCCAGAATAGTGGCTATAGCGATAAGAGGGCCATGTAGATATCCTTGGTACTCTTCTTCTCTACATCTTCTCTACTACCTCAAAAGCAGGAGCATGTTTTGAAAACAAATTAATGCAACATCAAAAACTTAAAATGTGACCAGAAAAGTAATATTACTTATCATATTCCATTTTATTCATCTTACTTGATACAGAAACATACGGCACATTGCTATATATCTAGGAGATAATTTTTCCCTGTACCAATAAATGGAAGACAGCAGAAGCTATTTCATTTAACTTAACAGCTCTCTATCCTTGTGCCATATTGTATACTGTAGTAACCAAGGAGCAGCTTACTAGTCCTCTAGACTGATTACCTCATGTAAATGAGACCTAGAAGCTAAATACTCCTGAGGTCTTAGTACTAAATATGTATACTGAAGATTGGAAGAAAAACCTTCAATAACAGTGAAACATTTGTGGTATGAGAGAGAGAGGACTATATTATTGATCAGAGAACAAAATCAGAATCCATAGGTTCAAATAGATATAAAAATGAACACCTTTTCCATACCATAAATTCCAAACTAATAAATGTAGGAAAAACAATAGAATTAGAAAATCTCTACATGGAAATCACTTTATTATTACTCCAGACAAAAATCATCATAATTGAAGCAGTAAGCATAATGAGACTTAGTGCTTAAAGATATCCCCATTAAGTACTTATTCATTACTATAAGAAATATAATAAGGAAGTCTGACAAACAAAACCTCAATCAAATGATCAAGCTAGCAACACAATGAATGAGAAAAGACAATACCAAGTATATCCTGCAATGATTACTAATAAAAATGTATACCTAAATTCCAATCCTGATGAAAGTCAGGCAAATATAAATTAAGGAGTAATCTGAAAATTAAAATCCAGAACTCTTCAAAAATGTTAAGATTGTGAAAGACAAATTTATTATATGAACCTGGATGAGTTTCTGGAAAAGAAAAAAAGATTTTCTTGCTAAAAAACATGAAATTAATGGGACAATTAGAGAAATTCACATAAAGTCTTCACTTTTGATAGTATTGTATCAATTTAATTCCCTGATTTTGATCATTTTACTTTGGCTATCTTCATTTGTAGTTACTATGCCCTGAAGTGTATATGTATGTCATATATGTGTATAGATATTAGCACATGCATATATAATATGAGCATATGTGTACATGCATAAAGAAAAGGTAGAATATGAAACATCATATGTGAAAATGTTAATATTTGGGGCAATTTGGGTAAAAATATAGGCAAATTTATTGTACTAAATTTGCAAATTTTATTTATTTTTTTTTAAGAGAGAATTTTGCTATAGGACATGTGAGCTTGCTAGAGAGACAAAGAGACAAAAAACGAGAAATCACCCCAAAAGGGGGATGGCCATGCCCAATCGCTTCTCCTCTATCCTCCTCTCAGGATCTTAGGCACTCACACACACGCGGCCAATGTGAGTCTTAAGACATCAAGTCTGGGACTTGAACCACGGACAAATATATGGGAGTCAAGAGACATAATCATTATACCATCTGCTGATCCCTAAATTTGCAAATTTTTAAAATTCTCAAATCATTTCAAAATAAAAAAGTGTTTTAACAGTTGTACTGAGAGCACAATCTTGTGAAAATCTGAGAGATCCAGTGGCTCATTCTGAGGAGTTCACACATAAGAGAAAGACAATTTGCTGCACATTATCACTTACAAAGAAGCACATTTGTTTCTGATTGCTTAAAATTAAGAACAACAACTGATACAGCAGTCTACAGGGAGCAATTAAAAACTTGATGAGACCAGAAAGAGAGAAACAATAAGTAAAAGAGCCCACAATACCAAAAGAATAAAATGTGTTCTTTTCTTATAGTTTAGAGAGTTTCCATAAATGTTCATTAGGTATATCCTAGCTATAATGAACTGCATATAATTAGTTTTTTGCCAGTTACATATATATCTCAAATTCTTTACTACCTTTCACATAACTCTGAAATATTCCATTCATTGGGTATTTATTATATACCTATGAGCCAGCTTTTGTATTAAGTCTTAACATATATGTATGAACAAAACAGACATACTTCCCACTATAAATATGTGGTCTAATGGAGAATGTTAACAATAAACAATTAAAAATCATTATTTAGTATTCATGTCATAGGTACTATACTGTACAAAAGATGACTCATAGAGATTTAGCTATAGTTGAAATTTTAAGAGACAGAATGCTTTAATGAGGAAATTAACTTGAGATTAGATAAATACAAGCTAGTCTATTTCTGGACTCTTATTTTCATGTGTTTGTTCTATTTGAATATCTGTTTACTAAATCATATCCTCCTGACTACTACAAGCTACGTAGTTTTATACACAGTTCAATTTCCACTACTGTTTAAGATGTAGAATCAGTTGGTGGACTGAAGGATAAAGACCCACTTCCATGTGGGAGGGCATCAATCAATTGACTCCACCTGCTGGAGAGGTGTGGGATATTGTTTTTAAAGTAAATTGTATTCTTGAAGAGGTGGGATATTGACAGAGGAAGTATGGGATATTGTTTTCTCCTCCCACTCCCTCTCTCTTCCTTTTTCTACCTCTCTTTCTATCCCTCTGCTTCTTTCCAGAGCATGTTGGGGGTCCAGCTACTGATGTCTGCACACCTCTGTTGTATTCCTGTGCAACAATTCAGCCCTTGGCTGCAATTAGCCCTTTCCACACTTTGGCCACTGAACTCCTCCCAGTAGACACTCTAAGTTCTTTTACTTGGGCTTTCTAAATAAACCAGTGACTGCCATTCTGCAAGTAGGTCGGTGGCCTCCGAAGGGTCTTCTGGTCTTTTGCCTCAGACTGGGAGCTACATGACTGAATTCTGCTTCAGAGTCTTCAGCTATTTCTCCAGTTTGCAGATAGTGTATAATCATATAAGGTCATTCTTATAATAAATTCCTTACTTTATGTATGTGTTTATACTGTCAGTTCTCTTCCTCTGGAGAACCCTAACCAATGTAAAACATTTTAGTCAGAGTGACAAAGTCTAAAGATGAAGAGAAAATTCTGGCAGCCATGGAAATAAGAAACATTACATATATAACATAGTAAGTATGGCTTACTTCTCATTTGAAGGATTAGAAGTAAAACAGAAAAATGGATTAACATACTTAAAGTTTGAAGGAATAAACTAATCAAAATATTCTTTAAAAATGAAGGTGAGTCATCTTCTTGTTTCCACTTTGGATGTAGAAAGATGAAGAAAAGAATTACTACTTGAGACATAACGGCAACAGTAAACACTGTATCATATGAAAGTTGTGACTTCTCTTGAACCTATCAAAGAGTACAGTCATAAGACAGCCAACTAATTCCAAATATAAGAAAGGCAAGTTCGACTAAAAAAGAAACAAGACTCAAATGGTTGCTTCTAGGGGAATTTACTAGATGCCATACATACAAACTGCTAACAAGAATTCAGATAAATGTTAAAAAAATTACTAAAAGTTGAGTGTGGCAAATGAGAAAACATAGAATCCCTGTGAACCACAGACACAGAGACATTCTCAACGAGTTGCAAGATATTCTTCACAGATTGAATTCAATTCTCAAAGAAAGATCAGAGCCAGGGTGAGAGATCAAAGAAAGCTTCCTTGTGGTGCAGGCTTGGAGAAAGGGAAAAGTAACTACTGATGGAAATGTATGAAACTTTACCTGAGTTCTTTTTCCTTATCTCTCAGAAAATAAAAGGCAGACTCTTTGGGAATGGGGAAAAAAAATCCTCCCTCTCCTTTAAAATGCAAACAAAGACCCACTCTGGCACCAGACAATAGTGCAGCAGTAACTCAATGTTCTGTGTGCTGAACCACGTAGGAGGGTCCTGGGTTTGTGTCCTGAGGCTCCCCTGTACAGGATAGGTATGTGTGCACATGCCTGTTGATCTTAGCTGACTGAGGTTAGGGGTACATTGCAGTGTGAAGACCCCATTCAGGTTGTCTCTTTCTCTCTCTCTCAATAAATAAATAAACTTAATAAAGACCCACACAAATTGGAAATAGCGAAATGTGCCTGAGCTGGATAATGGCTATACTGTGATACAAGCGTACAATGGTATATACTTCTTAGCAATAAAAAGGAGAATTATACAATGTGAGTAAATCTAAAATGCATTATGCTAAGTGAAAGAAACTAGGGTAAAACAAACAAACATGCTGCATGATTCCACCTATTTGGTCCAAATACCACCCTTGAGTACTATGCACATATGCATGCTCATGATCTTAGACTGGTTGAGGCTGGAAGTGGATAACCACATGGAGACCTTATTGGAGTTACTGTTTCTCTGTCTCTCTCATTCATGGAATGAAAAAACTTTAAAAATGTTAAGAGAAGTACTATAAACTAAGGAGATTTACAAAGGAGAATTCAAAATGTTTTTTTTAAAATTGAATTAAAGTACGAGTTTATTTTGGTGCAAAATATTCTGAAGTGTATGCATACTTTTTTTCATAATATGCATTTTTCATCAATGTTTTGAATATGTCTCATATAAGTACTGTTTTGTGTATATTGACCAGAAATCGTGTGGCAGAGCTGAATTCAGTTATTAGCCCTAATAGTTTTATTTTCATAGATTGCTTAGGATTTCCTACATGAACAGTTATGTCATATATAAATACAAATGGTCTTTTACTTTTGTTAAGATGTATCAACTGACTCCTAGAATGAGTACTAACATCCACTAGTCTTAGAGCCAGCAAGAAGTGTGGTCATTAAGGTGCTGGATTCCCACATGGCTGACCATGATTTGAGGCCTGGACCTAGTGGCTTGCTTTCTCACATTTTCTTTTTCTCTCTCTCTCTGTCTCCTCCGTTCAAATTAAAAAATAATGAGAATACTAAATAAAATTAAATAAATAATTATTATACTGTTAGTCTAAGAAAAATGTTATTTCTGAGAATTAAAGGAAATAAAAATCGTTATTCTAAAATGAACACAGTGTCATACTTCTCAAATTATAGTAATATTTTGTCATTTAAATTAGTATTATACTTTGTTCTAGTAGAAAAATACCTTTATAAACACAAACAACCAACCAAGAAGGAAAAACAAAAAGATGCTTGTTCTCTATCTCCTCTTCTAATTTTTATTGAATCATTTAAGGCATGCATCTGGCCTAAAGTATATTTTCAGATTGTTTTGTTTGCACTAAGAAATTATCTATACAATTAAATACTACATCTCCTTCTGTGACATTTTCAGTATTCCCTAATCTCACCTAACTTGGAAATGCTTCAACAGCAACGGTATTACTGGGATTTATCAGTTTCCTTCTGAGATATCAAAAAGGTCCATGAATAAATTCCTTTATAAAATATGCAATAAAAATAATTTGGAAATTCTACCCATACTTTAAAGGTTATTTGAAGTTTTTAGTTTAATTACAAGCACTGGGAAGAACTAGATATTCCAGTTACTTATAATCAAGTCTTCTCAAAACAGGAAGATTGTGTCACTCTAATTCTCATCTAAAGGTTTCTATCAAACCATAAATCTTTCCAATAACAAACCATCAATACCTCAAGCATTCGCATTTTTTTAGAATTTTAGGCATTCCAGCTCCAGTTTAAAATAACTTTGTCATATATAAGCCAATCGAGTGTAAAAGGCATCCTCCTATTAGTTCTACTTTTGTCCTTGAGAAACCCTCAGAACATGACTCTTTCACAGTTGTACCATGAAATATGGCCATTATTATATTTATAAATAATATATTTACTTAATTACTAATGACAAAAATATGTATTTTTGAACTTATAAATACATGGAAAAGAGGGAAGACAAACATTAAGACAGTCTATCATTCTGCCAATCCATTATATCAATATAATGCAATTTTGGACCTGAGAATGGCATTACGATTACATTGCTGGACTCTCAGATAAAACTGTGGTACAAGTCCTGGACCCAATGGCTGAAAGCTTACACCAGGTGTATGTGCATGCTTGCCCAAAACATGGAGAGGAGAATAGAGGACAAGAGATTGTGGTGTGGCCAACACCCCTGGGGTGTGATTTCTTGCTTTCTGTCTCTCTGTCTCTTTCTGTCTTTCTGGCAAGTGCACACACCCTATGGAAAAAATCTCTCTCTAAAAAAATCAAGATCAGCAGTTTGCATAATGACTATGTGGCTTGACTCCCATGTAGTCGACCATGGTTCTAGTCCCGGACCCAGTGGCTTAAACTCACGCCAGGCGCATGTGTGTGCGTGCCCAAGATCCCGAGAGGAGAATGGAGGAGAAGGGATTGTGGCATGGCCATCTCCCCCGGGGAGTGATTTCTTACGTTCTGTCTGTCTCTTTCTGTCTTTCTGGCGAGTGCGTGCACCCTGTAGCAAAAACCTCTCAAAAAAAGAAAAAAATAAATAATAATGCAGTTTAATCTATTTATTACCATTTTTTTCAAATACATTCATTTAACTAAGTTCTTTCATATTCAATATTTCTTTTTCTTTCTTTCTTTTCTTCCTTTTTTTGGTAGAGGTGTTTGCCTTAGGGCACATCCACTTGCCAGGCAGAAAGAGAGAAACAGAGACAGTGAGAGGGAAGTCACCATTCAAGTGTCATGGCCTTGCCACAATCCATTCTCCCCCCATGATTTTGGGCATGCACACACAGATACCAGGCATGAGTTTCCAGAACTTGAACCACAATCAGCCATGTGGGAGCCCAGCAATGTTACTGCTACACCATCTGCTGTCCCTTCATATTTTCTGTATTTCTAATAGGCTTCAGGTATCTTCAGCTTGAGTTAATCAGGCATCCACTCTTGCTTATATCTTATGTCCTAAAATCTCACTTTATTTCAGTGTATCTTGACTATATTCAACTTTGGACCCATTGACAGTAATCAGTCAACCAAAGATTAGACTATTATAAGACTGCATTGCCCTATCCTGTCCACAAAGTACATTAAATAACAGCAAATCAACTATATGGCTATTTTTAAAAAATAATTTTCCAGATACAGTATGCACTTGCTAGAGAAAGTGGGGAGAGAAACAGAGTGATAAAGCACTCGTCATGAGAAATTGTTACACCACAATTTCTTCTCCTCTACCTCTGACTCCTTTTGAAATTTTGGGTGCACACACACACACACCCACACACCCACACACACACATCTGGCATGTTTCTCAAGTCACAGGGTCTGGGACTTGAACCGTACAGTCAACAAGTTCTAACTTCCCCAAATACCATGCCATGGACTGGCCCTACTTGGCTACTTTTTATTTGGGCATCCAGACAAGTGCACTTCACATGTTTCACTAAAAAATTAAATATATGGAGAGAAAAATTTAAAAGTTCCTTTGAAAGAATAAGGAAAGAGAAACAAAGAATAAAGGAGAAATAATAAACACAAACTACCACTACAGGTGCTTTAAACTGACAAGAGGAGAGGAAAAAAGAGGATATTGACCAGTGTTGGACACAGCAGCAAAATCTCAGGTTTCTTCTCATTTTTCTTTTATGTTTTATAAAACAATGACTTTAAAATGTTATCAACTTTAAACACACTCATTTTTTTGGCCACTATCCTCCTAGTGTCTTCATTCCGAAAGGTTCTTTCCTTCTTATTACTCAAATTTAACTATCCATTTTTGGGGATCTTTCTGACCAGCCTAGTAGTCCCAAGTAAGTTAGTCAAATCCTCTCCTTTTCTGGTGAACCACACAAGATGTAATCTCTTACTATCATGTTAATCACTTTCATAATCTCTCCTATACCTATATTCACAAATAGGGCTTGAAGTGCTTGAAATAATTTGTGCAAAAAATCCCTGACTTTGCATTTTTTTATAAAACATTTTTATCTCCCCAAGTCTAGAGACCCCTAACTATTTAAACAGAGTCACAATATTTTAATCAGCCACTCCTCATAATGTGTTCTTTTTCCTTATACCAACTTTTTATTTAATGGAATTCTTATATATCCAACTTACAAAAATTTAGAAATGCAGTAAGAATATATGAGAGGGAAGACATGTTACTACTGCTGGGGTCTAAAGGAATATTAGGATTCAAATAAACAAGACCATGGATATTTGGGCATCCTGATAGAGGAACTAGCATGTGCAAGTCAGGAGAAGGTGAGCAATTGAGTGAACAGCCCTAGGTGTAGTTTGCCAGGCTAAACTACAACTAGTTTAGCCCAGTGAAGTTAAGAAAGGAGCAAAAGGAGCAGAAAGAAAGCTACTATTGATGGTTTCTGCAAAAGAATAAGGCTTTCAAAGATAGATGGACCAATATCTTCCATGCTGCGTGCTTTCAAAGTGACTTTGGAGACGATCCTAGGTAGTAGTAGAACCCAGTACCCCTACCCTGAAACTTTTTTATCTGTCTTAATACAGAATTGAAAAATGTAATTTCATCACTTCTGAGAATAAAGCACTAAAAAGGCCTCATACTGCAATCTTGTTGTCTTTAACTCTCGCATTAGAAACCAAGCTATTAGCTTTTGAAGAAGCCCAAATCACACGAAAATAAAAATGGAGATGTCCTGACCAATGGCCAAGCTGATGTTCTTTTTAGCAACCAATATCTAGGCAGAAGGAATATGACTCCAGATGACTCCAGTTCCAGGCTTCAAATCTTGCCAGATAAGACCCCAGATAAAATGGGACGGGAAAATTTGTCCTATTAAACCCAGGTTTAACGCCTAACCTACAGAAATCCTATATGTAAGCATTAAAAACATGCTTTTAAGACACTAAGTTTTGAGGTAATTTTAATGGAGCAACAGATAATAACATTTTGTCGGTCTTCTGTTTCGTTACATCTGGAACCCAGGTATAGAGACTAGGACCTGGAATGATGATGACGGTAATGGGGACAGTAATGGCAGCAAAATTATCAGTGGCTGCCTTTCATTAAATGCTTCTTGAGTTCCAGTCACTTTTCTGTTGCTTCTCATATACTACCACAATTAACCTTTTATTCACCATTGACATATTTTATTTTTTATTGTAATTTATGACTTACATATAATCATTATATGTCTGTATGGGATACAGAATGTTTTTTAAAGCATGTATGCAGTGTATATTATTAATCAAATCAAGGTTATATTTTTATCATCTTTAACATTTAATATTACATTATGTTGTGTACATGTGCTTTTCATTCTACTAGAGTTTTTTTTGAGGGGGAGGGGATATATATTGAATTGTCTATTACAGTTTTTACTCCATGGAATAGGCATTTCACAGCCTATTCTATTTGTTTACATGCATTCTTATGCCTGTTAGTCATTTTTACCCTGAACACCTACAAACTTCCTGCTCCAACCTCCATACAGGTTCTACTATCCACCATTATTCTCCCTACTTCTGTGTTATCGAGTCCTCTTGCTTTTGAGTGAAGACAGTTGGCATGTGTTTAATGAAGTCATACAGTATTCATCATTTAACCTTTATTGCACACCCTTGAGATATGTCTTACACTTTCTATTTAATACTTTAGAAAACTAAGGCTTACAGATATTACATCACTTGCCAAGCTCATCAATCTAGACAATGATTTTCATCATGGAGAAGAAATATATAAAAAATAAGAACAAAAATTGACAAAATAATATCAGATTATAGCAAATGCTATGAAAAAAAAAACTATAAAGGTGTTGTGACAGAAGGCAACAAGGAAAGAAGGAAGTGTGGAACTTATTGAGAAAAGTTGGTCATGAGAAACCCTTCTGAAAAATGATATTTGAACAAAGAAATGAGAGTAAACAAGATTCAGACATGTGAAGGGCCAAGGGAACCGGAGTTAGTACAAAATCACTGAAGCAGCAAAGAGCTTAGCCCTGCTGCACAGAGATCAGGCTTTGGGATTGGAGCTTAGCAAACTAGG
>NW_006159555.1:6726550-6727406 GCF_000334495.1 Tupaia belangeri chinensis | reverse complement strand
CAAATTCAGTAGGGAAGGTGGGCAGGAAAAGCTCAGATATGTACAGACTTGTACTGCAAAGTCTGGATTCCACTGTAACTGAATGGGGAAGGCGTTGAGTGTTTATGCTAGAGGAACTGCAAATGAGGATTTTTGTTTTTAACCAATCTTTGGTTACTATTGTAAAAAGATGGTATGTTCATTCCCTAAACAAACACAAGCTTATAATCTTGTCTGGAATAATTTTTTATTCTTCTGGCATTTGTCAGTCATTGTCTCTTTTGCTATATTATACTATTCTTCTGGCATTTGTCAGTCATTGTGTCTTTTGCTATATTAAACTTGTAAAAAAATTATTCCTGCCAATTTATAGGGACAAATTACTTTCCAATATCAAAGAGATACTCTCAAAATCTTTTTATGACCTCGTTCTGCTTCTCTGATACATCCTTCTGATCAGTAACGCTGCCTTAACAAAGGACACTAAGTTAAGCGTAGATCCCTTCCATTTTAGGGAATTATATTGCAGTCGCGCTCCATATTCATTAAGTCTAGAAATATTTATTGATAATCTGGTATATGCCAGATTGGCTAGGTAGACAATGGAGAATAAAAAGACACGGTTCCTACTTTAAAAAGCTTACAGTCTGCTAAAGATGAGAAAAAAAATCTAAAACTACACATACATCTGTGCATGCACATGCAATCTTCAATCTGAAGAAAAGAATCAAGTGTTATGAAAAAATAGTAAGATGAAATAAATTTAATCAGTAGGTGATGGTTAGAAGTTGCATTCTTGGGAAATTATGTTTAAACTGCAAATTATGCAGTTAAGTTTTAACACTTATATTTAAGTTGTTGATCCATTTTGAGGTAA
>NW_006159555.1:6697635-6726532 GCF_000334495.1 Tupaia belangeri chinensis | reverse complement strand
GTAGGGAATGAGGTGGGTTCAATTTAAGTCTTTTGTAGATTGAAATGTACAAATATAGATATCCATTTATACCAGTACCATTTGTTGAACAGACTGTTCCTTTCCAATTGAAAAATTCTGTTCAAAATATACTGACCTTACATGTGAAGTTTATTTCTACACATAGAATACTATTTCTTAAATATATCAGTGGTGAAAGTCCTCCAACTTTGTTCTTTTTCAAGATTGTTTTGGCTATTCTACATCTATTGCATTTTCATAGTTTCTTTCTTTCTTTATATTTTAATCAGTCAGTGTTTGAAAGAGCCAGGTTTCATTTGATAGGAATTGCTTAGCATGTTGTTTTACATGTTATCTGTGAAACTTAAGAAAACTTGGTGATAACACAAATATGTTAAACTGCATAACCTTTCAGGGTCACCTAGACTAAGCAGAAAATGTTAATTTTGGGAAAAAATTCTGAAAAGGAAAATGAGACCTGTGAGCACCACAGAAAGATTCATGCACCTAGATTCCTGGGAGACATAATTCTGTCATATTTCCATTATTCTAAGCAAATCTACTTTCACATAATGAATTTCTTGTGAGGAGTTCTCTCTCTCTCGAGCATCTTACATTGTTACTTCACTACATTGTAGAACAAATACTAGCATTCACCATCATCTACAATATTAGTCATTACTGAAAACACATTGTTTTTAAAACATATTTAATATTGTAACCAAATTATTAGTTAAACAATGTTAGTTTTATCACACAAATGAAGACGATGGATAACAGATTTTATTTAGGTAGAAAGTGCATGAGATTTGGACTCAAATCCACCAAATCCTTAAAGATAAATTCAATCAATACTTAAATTTCTTCCCCATTATGCATTTATTAACCTAGTTAATAAATCACTTCAGAACGAATTAATCAATGCAAACTAAATTGGTTTTAGTAGTGCCAATATTTTGTGCTACCCTTTCAAGGTCTCATAGTGACAATGAAATATGAATTGTAAATCTACAAATTTCATGTAGAGATCAGAAGAAACATACCTATCATTTTGAATATCTGGAAGAATTATCAAAGTAAATTTATATAATATCTCAGATGCGTATTAATTCAATCAAAGGGAAGTAAAATGAGTGAAGGATGCTGATGACACATTTGTTGAAGCGTTTTGTTGAAAATTATTGAAGGGGATAGTTGATGCAATGAATGCATAGTACTATTTTAACTGCTTTGGAAAAACATGATGATATCTACAATAAAAGTTCATTTTATTTGTTTATTTTTGTACAGTATTTTTCTATAGCATGAGTTCACTGGAGAGACAGAGAGAGACAGAAAATGAGAAACAACACCCCCTGAGAGATGACCAAATTGCCATTTCTTCTCTTCCATTTTCCTCTTGGAGTTTTGGGAATACTCCCACATGTGGGAATCCAGCAACGTAAACATTATGCTATCTGCTAATCCCTAAAAGTTTAATTTTTGAAGCATCAAAGTAAAAAAGAAATGATCAAAAAAGTACATTGGTTAGATCATATATCTTTTAAAAATTAGTTAAAACTGAGGAAAATTAAACTAATACATGAGGAAAGTAAATACACAAGAAACAACAAAATTGTGTCCTTGGAAAGTATTTAAAATAAATGGGTTCAGCATTCCAGGTCATTGTGAAGGTTCTAGTCTCCCCTCTTTTCCTTGTCTAGATCATGGATTCTGCTAGACCACACAGCCAGTACAAACCAACCTCAGCCATGTCCTGTACCCTCAATTATTGCCCACTACTGTTCTCACACACTGCTTGTCAAACACTAGCTGATGTAATTATTAATACTTTATTTATAAGTCTAACTTGATGGGGTTCAGGCTCTATTTTTCCTCACAGCGTTTGCATTATTCATGTTCTACAAACCTTCTTTACTTTCTTTAACTACTAAAGTAGACATGAGAATGTTTCTTAAAGATCTTCAACTTCAGGGCACAAAATAGACCAAAGGCCCCACGTGCTGTCTTTTGAAATCCGTTATCTTTATTCTAAGATCATGCTTCACATAGGCTGCTACCAGCCCATAACTAATTGTGGCAGGGATTTTAAACCAAGTCTGTTCCTGGAAGACATGGGCTCAGGTTACAGCAACTTTGGCTTGAGGACTCCCTAAGCATCTTGCTGCACCTCCCTAGACTGCGTAAGTGATCGTGACACTTCCAACTGCCCTCCTCCTCCCTCCTTAATGATGGGTCAGTATAGCACTGCTAGCTGATGCCTGGCTCTCCCAGCTTATCCAAGATTCCTTCTCACTTGCTCTCAGAGACACTTCCATATTAACCTTATTAAAGAAACAACCTTAATCACCTTAAAGCCTGCTTCTTCAAAGAGATCATGGAAAATGTGTATGATGGAAAAACTGTGTACAGATTTCTGAAAGTTTTTTGGCAACAAAACTCATAACTCAGCTTTCCACATACATTTTGGAGTCCCTGCATATTAGAAGTATTCCCTAACTTCCATACCTTTTAAAAAGGCACACTTCAGACTTAAGTCTCTAATTTTGGGTGGTATTTCATGTTTATCTCTTTAACCCAATAGTTCTGCTAGAGATGCTTGAGTAAGGAGAGGTTTGCATCTCTTTCATTCTAGACCGCTGTTTGTTTTGTTTTGCTTTTTTGTTTTTGCTAAAGGGCACATTCCAGAGAGACAAAGAGAGGGAGAAAGTGAGAAAACACTGTCCAAGAGGAATGGTAATGCTACCATCTCTTCTCTAACATTTCTCTCTCTTTTTGAGATTTTGGACACACACATGAGCCCATTTTATATCTTAAGCTGTAAGGTCAGGATTCAAACAGTGTGGTTGGTCATGTGGGCTCTGACTGCCTTAACCATTGGGTCACATAGCCAGCATCTCAGTCAGTTTTTGGAGCCCCCTTTGGCTGCTGCCCTTTCTCTCATTAAATATTAACTGTAGCTTAATAATCTTTTTGTTGCAAATGTGGACTAGGTTCATGTGAGTTCCTTGTGGAACGTTTCTAGTTCTCTCATAAGAGAGATCTCATTCTTGTTTAATTTCTTTCTACTCTCTTCTAGAGTCCAGCTTTTTGATAGAACCATTAACTCAGAAATCATTCTTCTTGGGTAAGGAGCCTGCAGGGAAGCTCAAGTTCACCTTCTTTCAAGTATCCAATAAACTCACAAAAACACATACATCCTTGCCAAACCACAAGGAGTGGGAGGTTGGCTGCAACATGGCTGGCTCAAGAGACAGATGTTAGATCAACAAATTGCTTTGTAAGAAGATTTCCAAAGGAGGAATTAATGTCAGTCTCCCTATCTCTCAGATATCCTTCATCTCTACAAATCATTCTCGTAGAACCACATTCCCTTATGCTGTGAGCGAGAGACATTCTTCCTCTTCCATTGTAGAAAAGGGTAGCACAAGCTAAATTACTCCTATCTTGACTTTTATAGAGGAATTCAGACTTTTTTTGAAAAATCTATTCTCTCCATGGTGGTTTTAGGTAAAAAGAATAAAGAAAAGGAAGTTAACAATTTGAGAAGAGCTGATTTAATCATGATTGACTAAGTCTTTGTAAGATATCTGATTCCAATTATTTTAGGTTTTCTTTAGAATATGAGGAGTGTTTGGACTGGCATTGTGGTCTGGTGGTTAAGGGAGCTGAATTCCATATGGCTGATCCTGTACTTTGGGTCCTGTACCTGTCAGTTTAGGAAACACTGTGTCTTGAGAAACACATTGAGCATGTGTGTGTTTGTGTGTGTATACCCAAAAAACCTGGAATGAGAGAAAGATGGAGGAGAAGGAATTGTAGTGTGAAAATTCCCCATGGGTGTTCTTTCTACTCTTCTTCTCTCTGTCTCTTTGTCTCTCTCCAGTGACTACATGTGTCCTCCTGTAAAAAAAAGAAAAGTGCTTTAGATTCTTTGTCATCAGTCTAAGATGAAAGTCACTTTTAGAATACAGAAAAGTGTCATGAAATATTCTGTAACATTAATTTGCTCTCCCACAAAGCCCAGATTGAACCTTCTTTGATAGTATACTGTTTTTTCATTTTTCTAGCACTTAGTAAAATATCTATGGCTTTTAATTCTACCTTGATTCAGTTCACAGAAGTCTTCTTTAATGATGGGTTTCTGAATCTGCCACCCTTTGGTTGAACCCAAAAAATGATAGGAAAGACAGATATTTGCCTTCATACATGTCTTGTATTAGCATTTGAGACTTGAGTGACTACTACCTCAGCATGCCCTATCATTTTATTTGTCTCGTATGTCATTAAAATTTGACAGCAGTATTTCCAAATTCAGAAATTTTTCTTACAACATTCATAAGATATTTTAAGAAATATCCAGTAACATAATTAATGTTTTTTCTGTCCTGAGTTGTTCTGAGTGACCCAGAAATTGCTTCAGGATTATTTATTTGAAAATTATGTATATCAAGTTGCATAATTCTATTATTAAATGGGGCTCTCGGCTCTCTACTGTTTCTTAAATACTATTTCTCAATCATGAGCATGTCCTGAAATATTGTTTTATCTGCCATGTATGGTATATTTGTTGTAAGGAACCTAGATCTCACAGGTGAAGCAACAAGCTAAGCTATACCTCCCTGCTTATCAAGACCTATTCTATATGGCTCTGAATATTTCTGATTTCTAAAATATTCCTTCTGGTCTCAAATATATTCCCCTTATTTCTGACCTTCCTCAAACCAGTCATTATCTTTTCTACATGATTGTTTACAAATGCTAGAATTCAAGTACTTATAAATTAATTTTTAATTTTTCAGACTTCTATTATTATGTTGTATATAAAATAATATTTATGAAAGATTGAAAGTCTTTTTTCTTGGGGGGGGAGGGAGAGGTTTTTGCTATAGAGTGTGTGTGCTCGCCAGAAAGAGAGAGAGACAGAGAGACAGAAAGCAAGAAATAACCCCCCACCATCGGGGATGGCCACACCACAATCCTTTCTCCTCTATTTTCCCCTCTGGATCATGGGCACTCACACACATGTGCCCAGCATGAGCTTAAGCCACTGGGTCCAGGACTTGAACCCGGTCGGCTACATGGAAGTCCAGCGACATAGCCATTACACAAACTGCTGGTCCCAGAAAGTTGAAAGTCTTGAAGAGGAAGTGAGGAGACAGGATTTTTGTTAACATTAAGGAACATCATTCTCACCACTCATTGGTCACTGAATTCCTGCCATCCATCCCACTTTCTAGAATTTTTCTCCCAATTCATCCTACACATGAGCAACTCTAATATATGCAATTTACATATAAAGCTTTGGAGTGAAATTTTCCCAGCAGAAAGATAGCAATATTCACAACTCAAAATAAAGAGGAAGAAATTGATAGAATCAATTCCAGTTTTATGAAAATTTTAGAATAGAAACAGCTATCCCTTAGTCCAAAATAATATCTCTGTAGGCATCTTAGGCTCATTTTCAATGACCAGATTTAGACTTGCCTGATAGTTCTCTTCTCTTCTTTCTTTAATTTTTCATTTAATTTTTGACAGGAGGTGAGTGCACTTACCAGAAAGAAGAAAAATGTGAAAGTAAGAAAGTGGTCCCCAAGGGGGACGGTAATGCTGCAGTCCTTTCTCCTCCATTTCTCCCTCCTTTGGGGATATTAGACAAGTGCACATACATGCTCAACATGCTTTTCAAGCTGCACAGTTGACCATTGGGGATCTAGCCACTATAACCACCATGACATATCTTATGAGAACACATGGATTGTCTTAACTATTTGCTCTTAAGACACAGCTCATTTCAAGTTACCCGTTTGTCTCTCAGACATACTCCATGTACAAGACCAGTAGTTGGTGTTAGAGCTATAGTTTTCCTTAGTCACCAACTTCTCTGATCAAAGTTATTCTAGAGTCTTTACTGATAAACTAAAAAAAAACTTAAAACCCTACTTATTAGAGAAAAAGGAAGAGAGTGGGAGATGGAGAGAGAGAGAAAAAAAGAGCTTAGAGAATTATGAAAGATATATAGAGACACTAACACTGACACTGAAAAAGAGAAACTTAAGAGCCAAATAATAAATGACTAGTCCTGAAACAAGAAGAAAAACATCCTTCTTCGATTCTCCAGACACCTGTGTTACATCACGGTGTGTCCAGCCCAGGAATTTCATCTCAGTGCCTGCACACCAATCCCTTCTTTCTTGAGTTTTATCACTCTCTCCTCCCATCACTAAACGTGTTTTGGTGTGTGTGATGCAAGAGTGTCAGCTCAGTAGTCACCAAATATCTGAATATTCTACATACTGCTGGGAAGTTTTGCCATTTTCCACAGCCTTCAAATATACCGAGTATAATTTCTACTTTTCTAATTGGCTCAACTTCAACATAATATTTATTATATTTGTATAGGAATTTTAGGAATCATATGTACTAAATAGGGTACAGTGTAATTTTCTTAATATTTTATTTCTGACAAGGGCCTAATTTTCAGTATAGAGCATCTATTATTCTTGGAAATAGTTTGAGTTTCATATTTTAATCACTCATGGGGAACTCCTCTGTAATCTCTCAGGGTCTATATCCTTTTTATGTATCATAAAAAAATGACTATAGCTACATATATTGAGCCCATGCTCAGTCCAGTCATTCTAAGCAAATTATAAGAATTGTCTCGGGAACCAGCAGTTAGCATAACGGCTACGTCGCTGGACTTCCACGTAGTCAACCACTGTTCATGTCCTGGACCCAGTGGCTTAGAACTCACGCTGAGCGCGTGTGCGTGCGTGCCCAAGATCCCAAGAGGAGAATGGAGGAGAAGGGATTGTGGCGTGACCATCCCCCCTGGGGGGTGATTTCTCGCTTTCTGTCTCTCTGTCTCTCTCTGTCTGTCTGGCAAGCGCACGCGCCCTATAGCAAAAAAAAAAAAACTCTCAAAAAAAATAAATAAAAATAATTAAAAAAAGAATTATCTCATTCAATTTGGAAAGTAACTTTATGAAGGAGATAATAGTCACACCAATTTGTTGATTATAGAACTAAGAGAAATTAAAAAAAACTGTCACATACTATACCTTTTTAGAATTCAAAACTTTTTCTGAAATTTTTTATAATTACTCATGTTTTTATTTTATGGTTTATTATTTATCGTACGCTCAATCATTGTACATCTCTATAGCATACAGGATGCTTCTCAAGGTATGCTTATAGTGCATGACAATCAAATCAAGGATATTACCATACACATCATTTTCTTTCCTTCTTTCTTTCTTTTCTGGAATACATTCACTCATTTATTAACTGAACATCCGTGCACCTGCCATGCCAGCCACTATGATGTTAGAAGTAAGTGATACAAGATAATGTCTCTAAGGAAACTCACAGTCAGGTGGGGGAGGAAGTGCACATAATGGTTGCAGCAGGACTGAAGAAGAAACAATGAGGGCACAATCTTGGAATATAGGTGACAAAGGAAGATTCTGGATGGGATGTTGCCATGCCTTATCTGTTTTTGGGGACGAGGGTGATGGAGGCTTCATAAAATGAATTTGGGAGGGCTCCTTTTTGGATCTTTAAAAATAACCTGAGTAAAATGGGGTTAACTCTTCTTTAAAAGTTTTGTAGAATTCAGAAGTGAAGCTATCAGGACATGGGCATTCCTTTGCTGGGAGGTTATTTATTAATGATTCAATCTCATTGCTTGTTACAGGTCCATTCGGGCTTTCTATGTCTTCCAGATTTGATCTTGGTAGATTATATGCATCCAGGAATTTGTCCATCTCATCCAGGTTTTCTTGTTTGTTGGCATATAGTAGCTTATAGTGTCTTCTAATAATGCTTTGTATTTCTATTACATCTATTGTAATATTGTCTGTTTCATTAAGAATTTGATTTAATTGGTTCCTTTCACACCTTCTTCATTTTCATCAGAGAACCTTATAATCCTGTGTCTGTTAAAAGTTTTTTTTTTTTTCCCCTGAGTCCCATTCACCCACCCTTTACTACTTTAGTAGACACTCCTTTCCCATACAGTGGCCAGTATCTATGCTTGTCCTCCCTACTATTACATCTTCAGATCTTTAGATTTCTGCCATAGAGTACAGACATTCAGTATATACTAACCAAGAATATACAGTGTTTTCTAAGATTTGGTTCAATTTGCTAAGATTTTTCTATATTTGTCCACTTTGAATTGAATGATGGGGACTCCTTGTTCTCCAATGATGGTTTCCATAGAGTATATTTGCTACAATTTTTGAATCTGCTCAACAGCTTTTGGGTATTTAGGTGGATTCCATGTTTTAGCAATTCTCAATAGTGCTTCCAAAAACATGAATGTACTAGTATCTCTCTGACTGTTTTCCTAGCCTTTGGGTAAATACCAATGAGTGAGATTTCTGCATCATACGGTAGTTCTATATTTTGATTTTTGAGGAAAATTCATATTGTTTTTCACAGTGGATAGTAAATTTACATTCCCATCAATACTGCAAGAGGGTTCCCTTTTTACCATAACCTTATCAGCACTTGCTGGGTTTTGTTTTGTTTTGTTTTGTTTGTTTTTGTTTTTGTTTTTGTTTTTATCATAGCCATTTTGACTGGGGTTAAGTGGAATCTATTGTGTTTTTTTATTTGAATTTATGATAAGGCAGAAACATTTCTGAAAATTTCCAGATGCATTTTGGCCATCCATTCATATGTCTTCCTTAGAGAGTTATCTACGTAACTTATTTGCCCATTTTTAATTTGACTCTTTGTTGTTTTGTGAGTGAGCTGCTTAGGTTCTCTACATATTATGGTTATCAATTCCTTATCTGAAATATAGTTTACAAATATATTCTACCATTCTAAGGTTTTCTCTTTAATTATTATTTCTTCTGCTGTGCAGATGCTTTGAAGTTTGATAAAACCCCATTTGTCTATTTTTTGGATAATTGCTTGTACTTTAGGGGTCTTGTTTAAGAAATTTTTGCCTAATCCAATGTTTTTAAGAGTTTCCTATATGCTTTCCACTAAGAGTTTGAGGTATGATATGTAAATTTTTGATCCATTTTGAGTTGACTCTAACCAATGGTAAGAAATAGGGTTCCAGTTTCATTTTCTGCAGGTAAATATCCAGTTTTTCCAGAAACAGTTACTTAAAGACTTTCTTTTCTCCACTACATTGTTTTGTACCATTTGACAATCAGCTGACTATGTTTTAGGAGTGATTTCTGAATTTTCTTAATACATAGACTTACTTCTTAAAAAAAGCAATTCCTTGAACTTGCATTTTCTCTCCTTGGGAGTACTTCAGAAAGTACATGAGGGGACCAGTAGGTGGTGTGGTAGTTAAGGTGCTAAACACTCCCCCATGGCTATGGTTTGAGTCCCAGACCTGGTGGCTCTCTGGCTTGTTTTCTCTCTCTCTCCCTCCCTCTCTCTCTCTCTCTCTCTCTCTCTCTCTCTCTCCTCTATCAAACTAAAATAAATGAATTTGAATGAATAAAGAAAATATTTTTGAAAAGAAAGTACATGAAGTTTAAAATACATTTCCCAAATATCTAGTATACTTCATGTCAGTAAGTTACTTTTGTTCATATTAGCTAAAAAATGAATAATTTACAAATCATTTAATAAAATGCATATTTATTTAGGATGATACATTATCATCGCCAGACCTTGAATATTTCCTTTAGAATCTTGTTTCCTAAATGAATGGTCTCATCTTCAGATCTCTATATAGCCACGATACACAGCACCAAATATTATTATGAACAGCAACAGAACCATCTGTGCCATGTGGAAATACAGGAGGACAAAATTAAATCTCCCTTTCCAGAACAAGGAAGTCCTTGGTTATCCAGACCATGGAGAACTGAAATATGGCTCCCCCTCATACCCTTCCTTCATGTTCACACCCTGTTTCAAATCTTGACATTCCTTATTAAATCTACTTAACGGTAAAGCTGCACACAATTTTACTATGATTATAGTAAAGCAAAAATGTTTGCTGTATAATTAGCATTAACTCAACAAGGAAAGTCATCACAAATTTGGGAAAGTGTGAGAGCAAAAGAAAGAGAAATAGAAGGGCCTACAGATGGTGTGGGAGTTAAAGCAGCTGGATTCCCACATGCTCAACTTTGTGGTTCAAGTCTTGGACTCGGTGACTTGAAAAATCACACTGGAAGCAAGTGTGAGTGTGCCCAAAATTCCAAGAGGAGAATGGAGAAGAGATTGGGTCATGGTCCTCTTCCCAGGGGTGTGATTTCATATTTTTTGACTCTCTTTGTCTCTGTGTGTGTCTCTATAGGAAGTGCACATGCCCTGTCGCAAAACAAACAAACAAACAAACAAAAACACCTAAATCTTAAAAAGACACAGGAAAGGAATATTTAGGATATTTCTTGCTTTAAAAGGTGGTGACTGAGGGGAATACCTGAAATGTGATCTCATTTCTGAAATGAATGTAAGAAACAAGTAGGAGTAGGGAACACAGCTCAGTTGTCCCAAGATAGGCACCTTCTGCTTACTATTAGAAAATATCCTGTTTATAATTCCTACTACTTCTAGGGCATCTACACATCTTAGATCCTCCTACAATATCTTGTTACTTCTTTTGACGTACATTTACTCTTAGAAAATGTCTATTATAAAAATCTATTATTTTAAGTCTGATATGTATGTGTTTGTATTCATCCATCTCTCTAGTTTGCATTTCAGGTAAGTAGGACCGACCAAGTCTAAGACATGCAGATCTACCAGGTGACTAAGTTGTCCTCTCAATCTTATTAATAGATCTACATGTCTGCATAATGGGATGTGGGTGAGTTTCCTGTTTCCTGTACCTACAAATATTTGTCCTCTTTCCATGAGGTTCCTAAGACGCCTAGGTTTCAAACTTATTTATTAATATTTGCTTAGAAAATGTGAATTCTCAAAAATATATCTTTTTCCTCAACAAAATTTTAACAAACTTGTGTGGGACTTTTTCTGGAATCAGGCTACTTAATAAAATACTTTTTAATGTTAAAACTTCATTCATCATGCAAAATTTAGAACCAATGCATTGATCCAATGGTCTTTTTAAAGATGTTATCTTTCTTGGGAACCAGCAGTTAGCGTAATGGCTATGTCGCTGGACTCCCACATAGTCGACCGCGGTTCGTGTCCCGGACCCGGTGGCTTAAAACTCACGCCGTGTAATAAAGTGAGAAAGGCACTCCCAATACAGTATCCATACTGCAGTCTATTTCCAGCTTTAGCCAGCCCTGGATTGAGGTTGGGGGTGGGGAGATGTGCCAGACATGTTCATGAGATCTCTGAATATGAATCCAGAACCTTACATTGCAGATCATCCTCACAGAGCATTTCTGCTATGTCACCATCCTGCCCCAGACCCAACCATTTCACATAGAATTTCACATAGAATAAAATGGGATTGAAGAAACATCTCGAAAGGGTAATGAGGAGCTAGGTAAACATCATAGAAAAGCTACTGAACATGAGTTTCTAGGAAACATTGCTTTGTTAACTTCCCCAGATACTGGCTTCCTTCCCTCTATTTTAATCCAGGAATCATTATTTCTAATAAAGGCTATTGACTACTGGAAATGGAAAAGCTAAGTGGGGAGCCAAGATACTGAAACATCAACATAATTAGAAAACAATACAGAAGGGACGAACAGCTGGGGTAATGGCTGTGTTGCTGGACTCCCATGTAGTCGACTGTGGTTTGAGTCCTTGACCCAGTGCCTTAAACTCATGCCGGTCATGTGAGCGTGCGTGCCCAAGATCCTGAGAGGAGAATGGAGGAGAAGGGATTGCGGCATGGCTATCCCTCCTGGGAGATGATTTCTCTCTTTCTGTCTCTCTCTGTCTCTCTCTGTCTTTCTGGCAAACACACGCGCCCTATAGTAAAAAACTCAAAAAAAAAAAAAAAGAAGGAAAAGAAAGAAAGAAAACAATACAGAGAGCCTTGGTAAGTTATCATTATTGTCCAGAGACTGTCTCAGAGGCTGTCTCCTATTCTTCACTTGAAATCTCTTTTTGAAGTGTAAACTTCATAGACTATTCCTGCTAAAACACAGCTCATGCGTACATATGTTCATATTTCATGAGGAATTTTTCCATTTTAAAAGACTACTTCCTTTTTCTAGCATTTCCTGCCAGTTCTGAATATATAAACTATTCCTTGGATTTATAGCAGGGTCACAGTAGCTGACTAAGATATGTAAATAAATCAGACTTTCTGTGTACATTTATGTTAAAACACACTCAGATGGAAGTGGGAGTTGGAGAGCTCCTAGATATCACACACATTAGGTTCTTTAGAAAGAAAAAAATGTGTGTCATGAGCGAAGTGGAGGAACATACAGGAAGAGAGAGGTTATGCTGTAAAGCCAGCACTTCTCATTCAGCTGGTACACATTCAAGAAGTGTGGAGTCCCCTCCTTCAGCTATTTGTCAGTATCAAATCTCTCTCTAAATGCTTTAATTTGCTCTTGACTTTCTAGGTTCCTTATATTAAAAACTTAAATCAATAATTTCAAACCTATCTTCTTTCTTAATAGATCCATTTAAATTCATGCCCTTCTCAAGAATCCCTTAGCAGCATCCCACAAATTTTACAGTTGCTGGTATTATAATTTGTCATTTAATTTGAAATACTTTCCTAATTCTTTTGTGATTTCCTTGGCATTGTGATTATTTAGAAATATGTTGTTTACTTTCCAACACTGGAGAGTTTTCAGAAAATCTTAATTTTACTAATTATTAAGTGAATTCCTTGAAGGATACAAAAGCAACATACAAAATTCAACTGCATTTTTTATACCAATACAAACTATCCAGATAACAAGTAATCTCAATTATAATAGAATTGAAAATAATATAGTACTTAAGAAAAAAACAAGGAGGTAAAAAAATCTGTACACTAAAAACAATAAAACATTGAGAAATTTAAAAGATACAGATAAGGGGAGAGATATCATGTTCACAAATGAGAAGAATTAATATTATTAAAATGTCCATACTACCGCAAAGCTATAAACACATTTAATGTGGTTTTTTTTTAATCAACCATTTGGTTATGATGGGTATTTAACTTGATTGGTATGTTTTCAGTTCTTGGATCAGAGTTTTTCCTCGTAGTTGTAGAAGAAAATAATCTTTATTTTTTTTTAAAAAAAGAAAGTCTACTACCTCTCATTAGACTCCCATTTCATGTATGTTAGGTTGCATATTGTTGTCCCATGAGTTAGAGACATGCTTCATTTTTTCAATTATTTTTCTCTTTGTGCGACAGGTTTTTTGTGTTTTATTTTGATTTTTTAATTTCTCCAGAAGGCATGTGCATCTCCAGAAGGCATGTGCACTCACCAGAGAGACAAGAAGGAAGCGAGAAAGAGGGAAAGCGAGGAAGCATTTCTCATTTGAAATGGTCATACTATCCCTTCTCTTCTACCTTCTCCCTTTTTTGGGGATTTTGGTCATGAATGCTCACACACCCATCATGTTCCTCAAGCCACTGGGTCTAGGACTCAAATTGAGTAGCCGGCCACATGGGATCAAGCTGCCTTTACCACTATACCGCAGGCTGGCCCAATAGTTTCGATTACTTCTGCTGATCTACTTTCAAATTTACCAACCTTTTTTTCTTTTTCCAAAATTTGTCCATAAGTCCATCCAGTATATATATATATATGCAGTGTTATTTTTATTTCTGTACTATTACTCACTTTTACTTATATGTATTCCTATAATTTCTTAACATAGATAAAATAGCTGTTCTAAAGGTTCTTGTATATTAGCTCCAGTAATTGACCATCTCTGTATAGCCTTCTAATAATTGTGCTTTCTTCTAATTTGGCTCATAGTTTCCTACTTCTTTATATTTTTTTAAATTATTCTTGACACTGTTATAAAAATTGTAGAGACAGAGTATGATAATATTTCGTTTTATTTCACTTATTAAAAAACAATTTGTGTCCCTTCCTTTGCATGACGGCATAAGAAGCTGATCATTCCAATTTCTTTCTCCCTCTCATCAAATTGATCTGACATTGGGACTGGCTTTAATTAGACTGAGTTCATCTCTAATTGACCTAATTTACAACTTACTGTGGTTGTACTTCTTTTTTGATCTTGACATTATTTAAATTGGGAGGGATTGAAATTGAAGTTTCATATAATTTTGGATTATGTTCAGATTTAATTCAAAACCTCAGAATGCAAGTGTCTTAAAAAAGCCTGTGACAACATCATTTCTCTTCATTCTCCAATCCTTTCTTCATCTGCAGATTTCTGGGCAAAGTTCAGAGGGGGTGGAGTTATAAAAATTGTTAGTTTTGGTGTTTTTTTTTTTTTTTGCATTTGGGGATCTTCAAGATTATACTTTATCCATCCAACTCATAATGTCATCCATTGTCAGTAGATACTGCCTTCTGCTTCTGAAGTCTCTCTCTCCTTTTGTGGCAAGCCCATCCTCCCCAGTGCTTCTTTCCAGAAACAACATTGCAACTCTCTGCTAGACTATGAAAAGTTTTGTTTTCCCCTGTAATTTAATTCATCAAGGTTTCCTTGAAGGTACTGTACTTTCTTCATTCCATTAAAAAAAATATATTTTGTTGCAGCTTTTGTTTTGAAAGTACTTGGACTCCTGTTAACCAACTAATCTAAAGCAGAAGTACTTTGTCCACATCTTTCCAGATTTTATTTTAAGCATTTCTAATACTCTCTCCCATAGCCATTCTTTTAAGTTTCACTTCCTCATTGATTTTACCACCAGCGCTTTCTAAGACTCAAAATTATCTGTCCAAGAACTACTACAAAATGCCAGTAAGCAGATTTAACACTATGCTTCAAGCTCTAAACAAGAATTTCTCATAATTTATTATTATATATTTAAGCCATTATTTAATATAATCTAATCTCTAGGGTATGTCCAAATTCCTAGGTTTTCTCATTAGGTCTTTAACTTTTGTTTGCTTTGTTTTTGTTTTTATTTTTTGTTTTTGAGAGGGATTTTTGCAATAGTGCAGGTGTGCTCACTGGAGAAACAGAGAGACATGAAGTAAGAAATCTCCCCCGGGGGGATAGACTGGTGCAACGCCCCCCCTCACCTCCATTCTCCATTCTGGATGCATGCACATGCACATGGCATGAATTTTAAGCATTAGTTTTAAGCTGCTGGGTCTGGGATTCGGGCTGTATTTGACTATGTGAGAGTCCAGCGATGTGACCATAATGCCATCAGCTGCTCCCAGGGCTTTTAACTTCTATTGGATCATCAGAAAAGTCATGCCACAATTTTGCATAGAAAAATACATCATGACTTTTCTGACAATACAAAATTTACAAATATTTGGAAATTCTAGAATTTACTGCATGCTCTCTCAGTCAAATCTTGATGATTCTTCCAGGATTTTTTTCTGAACTCTTCAAAAATATCCTTACCATGCATAGTCAAGGTATTCCAGTCATAGGACAAAGATACTGACCTGAACATGAGTGTGTCATAATATGAAAAATCATACTGTGGAAGTTGGTCCTCTGTCCACTGAAAACATAAATCCAGTTACTAAGATCATGGGAGGATCTTTCTAGCCACTCTAAAGATAGTATCTTTCTACCCTCGCTTTTATTTCCTATATGTTTTTCCCTATCAAATTTTACTGGTGACATCATGCTTAAATTCATCTTGTATATGCAAACAGTATGGTAGAATTGTGTCTACATATATACATGGTTGTATGAAAAAGAACAGACAAGGAGTAGAACAAGATAAGGAGAGGGGCCAGTAGTAGTTAAGGTGCTGGACTATCACGTGGTTTAATGCTTTTCAAGACCTGGACCCAGTGTCTTGAAAACCGCACTGGAAACATGTGCAAGCATGCTCAAAATCCCAGGAGAAGAATGGAGAAGGGATTACAGTGTGGCCATCTGCCCTGCAGTAGGGAGCAATTTCTCACAGTCCCTCTCACCGTCTCTCTCTTTTCTCTTTGTCAAGTGCGCACACCCTATGGTAAAAAATCTTCAAAAAGAAAAGAATGAGATAGGGAAATTTAATAGAAAATACATAGTCTCACATTGTCTTGATAATTTTCATTTTATAAAACTCACCAGTCTACTGACCCAACACTAAATGCCACATTCTAGGGCACTTAGATATCACGGACTTGTATTTCATTGAACCACTTCTTGGTTTTTGTTTCATATTTTTTTTTTTTACTAATTCCAAATGAGAAAAGTGCTTGTAACTCATTTATTTCCCTGCCTTTGTTCTTCATGTGTCATGGATCTCATCTAACTCGTAATTACTGGCACACATTGGCAGAGATGCCTCTAATGCTCCTCACTTCTACAAGATACCAAAAGTCTTCCTCATCCGTGAGCTGAGTGATTAAATATCTACTTTTTATGGTTTGGTTTGGACATAAACGGATCACCTATCAACCATTGTTGCAGAGTTTTTTCAATATTGAAGAGCAAATATTATTTCACTACTATTAAGCACTCAGATAAACTGGTACTGGTTACTCCATGGTTCCCTAGCTGCCACATACTTGACTCCATTCTTATATAAGGACCTTCAAGCTTTCTTGAATCGTCTCAAAATCTGAATGAGAAACACATGAGAATAAAATACAGAAAAAAGATAACATGAGATTTGGGGAGAAAGAGAAAAAAAATGAGAGTAAACACTTTATAGGGCCAGCATGTGGTGTGGAGGTTAAGGCTCTAGACTCCTATGGGCTGACCATGGTACAAGTCCTGGATACAGTGGCTTGAAAATTACACTGGGCACTTGTGTGCATGCCCAAAATCTCCAGAGGAGGATGGAGGAGATGGGATTGTGGCATGTCCAATTTCTCTAGAGAGTGATTTCTTATGTTCCCTTTTTTGTCTCTCTCTGTCTCTGGAAAACACACATGCCCTATGGTAAAAACCTAAAAACTTTGTAAAATTTTTAAAAATCTAGTGGTCTGTAAATCTTCATGGAGTACAATGGGATTTTTCAAAATGTCTATATAATGTGTAATTATCAAATCAGGATAATAAACATATCTATCACTTCCAACATTTGTCATACTTTGTGTTCTATACATTAAAAATATTCTCTTTTGATTTTTTTAAAATATACATTGAATTATCACCAGCTTTCTTTACCCCACTGTGCTATATATAGTATTCTATAACACATTCTACTAATTTACATGCATTCTTGTATGTTAGCCAGGTTGTCCTCATCACCCCCAACCCCATACTCTTTCCAACTTCTGATAGCTATCATTCTATTTCTATGCAACTGAATGTTTTAGCATATTAAATCCCAACCTGGTACATACTCTTAGGAAAGAAATTAGTATGTCGGAAATATCTCGCTTTCATGTTTACTATAACATTATCACAGCAGCTAAGATATAAAATCAGTCTAAGTGCCCACTAACTGGTAATGGGATAAAGAAAAAGTGGTGTGTGTATATTTTAAGAAAAATGGTGAATCCAGAGGAAATAATGCTAAGTAAAATAAGTCAGACTCTGAAAAACAAATATGATTATATACTCACCAGGTGCGTGTGTGTGCATGCCCAAAATTCTGAGAGAAGAATGAAGGAAATGGGATTGTGATCTGGTCATTCCCCCTGGTTTGGAGGGATAGGGGCTGATTTTTCATTTTCTCTCTGTTTCCTCTCTGTCTCTCTGGGAAGTGGGCACACGCTATAGTAAAAATTTCTCATAAAAAATATACATATTAGGAAGTAGCTCTAGACTATCAGGGTAAAATATACTTCAAACACAACACTAGAAACTTTCAAATAATAAACAAACAATTATTAAAGAAAGTACTATATAAAGGTAGAATGAGACAGAGGAGAGAGAGAGAGAATACTTTAATAGCGTTAAAGTCAGTATTATTTTTCTTGTTATTTAAAATTTCTGCAATAATTTCTGTTATCAAAAATCATTGTGACAAATTAAGAGTAGCCACAAATATGAGATGCATGATCTTGACAAGTGATTTATTTATTCTGAGTTACCTTAGCAGCTTAGTAGGTCCAATGTTAAATAGCGGATTTTATTTCATTACTATCACCTCTTATTTGTTCTTTGGTGATTTTTTTTTTCTAAGTAGCTCAAAAACTATTCAGCAAAGATAGCTCATACCAATAGGTGCACTATTTTCTCCCAGTCTGATTGTCAGCGATTCTCCATAACTGAGGTCTGGAAGGCTATACATACTCAAATCAAGATTTGATGAACAATTCTCCTCCAATGCTTCTATAAAGGGCACTAAATGTAGCTGTCCTAGAAATCTGAGTTCCAATGAAAGCCCTCATCCCTTTAACTAATTTCCCTAGAGACACACCATGTTAAGAATCCAGGACTCTGTGATATTGGTATTTGTTGCTTATCATTTGTATTAATTTTTTTTGGTAAGGAGTTGGCAGTCTAATCGCCAATGCTTCTAATTTCATGCATAAGGTATTCATTTATTTTTTCCAGATATTTATATATCCTTAACTCATAGAATGTTTCAAAAGTACATCTTTTTTTGTTTTGTTTTGTTTTCATTACAGGCCACTAAATCTGCACTATAAAAAAAGAGAGAGAAAGAACAAGAATACAAGAATGACAGACAAAATCAGAAAAATGTATAGCCCCAGAAAGGGAAGGACCAGCTGGCATAAGGGAAGCATTCCTACTCTACAATTCAGAGTCCTTCAGTGGTTTCTAGCTACCATGTGGCTTTGGTCACAAATGATCTCTTCCTCACACTGCCTCACAGGGGAGCATCTCAGCTCACTTTATCCAGTACAGCCACATAACTCACCTCGCGAAGATGTCTTACATCCTTTGTTTCTTCTGTACAGGTGTCCCATATGACATCACGTGTGACTTTTGGTATTTCACATTAAATGTGAAGATTTAGACTTAACTTTTTTTTGTTTTTCAAAGAAAGCCTATTCATTTTGTTCATTCTTTGGTTTTGTTTAGATATTTTCATTTCTTTTTGAAGACGGAAATTTATCCTTTTCATTTTTCAGTTGTTCCTGAAATTGTCAAGATTATTTTCTCTGGTTTTACTTCTTTATTTTACATTTTAAACTTTATTATTATTATTATTACTTTTTATACATGTAATCACTATACATCATTTAGGTTATAAAGAGACTTTACTCAGCATGATATACATAGTAAAGCCAGTTGAGAATACCATACACATCTTCATCAATAGATTTAAACCTGACTTTTAGTGGAGGCATTTGAATTCTTGTAACTATTTTTGAGCCACATCTATGGGTCACTCATACCTATGGGGACTCTCCCCAGCATTGCTAATCTCTAAGCAAAGTGGAGCAAAAAAGTATTATTACACTTATTGAAATTACTATATGCCAGAAACCTAATCCAATTTATAGGCAATGTCTCCCACCTCCTCTTTTGTTTTTTCACTGTTTAGCCCGTTTTATTTTTATTTTATTTGCCAGAGGACTTGCAGAGAGAGACAAAGTCGTAAAATGGGAAAGTACCCCTTCTGGGGAATAGTTACACAGTAATCCTTTCATATTCCATTTCCTCTGTTGGGATTTTGGGTATGCATGTACACATGCCTGTTGTGTTTTTCAAACATTGGGTCCAGGACTTGAAACATGCTGTTGGCCATGTGGGATCTAGTCATTTTAACTATGCCATTGACTGCATACCAGATTCTACTTTAAATTGACAAATAATAATTGCATATATTTATAGAGTACAATACAATATTCTGAAATATGTATGCATTGTGGGGTGGTTAAATCGAGCTAATGAACATATCCATTTTTACGTCATGCTTACATTTTTTGTGATGAGAACAGTTAAAATCTGTCACTTTCGCAATTTTGAAATTTATAATGTCTTTACCTATATTCATCATTTCATGTACATCACTAAAACTTATTCCTCCTAACTGAAAATTTGTACGTTTGACAATTTTTCCCACCCTGGCCTTTGATAACAATCATTCCACTCTCTTATGGGTTCAACTTTATAGATTCGATGTGTAAGTGAAATCATGCAGTATTTGTCCTCCTGTGCCTAGCTCATATCCTTAACCATAATCTCTACATTCTATCATGTTATCATACATGGTAGAACTTTCTTCTTTGTCATAGCTGAATAGCATTCCATTGTGTAAATATAACACAATCTTTTTATGCACTCATCCATTGTTGGATACAGATTGTTTCCACATCTTTTATTTTATTTTATATTTTATTTTATTTTATATTTTTACATTTTCCAAGAAACATTTACTTTACATATTGAAAATTTTTCCTCATACTCCATAGTTCTTGGCAGCTAATAGATAAACACCTTCCAAAATTAAATAAAAACTGAATTTTAAAGATAACTTTCAAAATATTTGTTATAATTTTGTTTGTGACTCTATAATAATACAGACATTATGGCTTTAAATATTTTTGAGAAAATATTTACATGTCGCCTACTCAAACTGTTGAAAAGCAAACACCCAATACACAATTTACACATGAACCTTCCCAACTCAGCTCTGCCTACCATGTATTCTATGGTTTACTATCTGCTAGCAAAAATCAGTTTCTGTTTCTTCCTTCGGAGTCTTCCTCAAGGTAATCCTATTGTTGCGGCTACTCTTTCACAATCTTTACTGATTACAATGCTAAGCTGGGAAAGTCCAGGTTATTTTCTGTTATAAATTCTTTTGTATGGTTTCTCTAATCCTCTCTGCCAGGCAGAACTGTTTATGGTGCCAGGCCATCTTTCCAAGATCTTCTGTTGACTTTCTTGAGATCTACTTTAGTTCCATAGCTTTCTGGTCATATCTTCAGATATGACATTCCAGTCAAAGCCCTGGCAGGCTATGTCCCTCTCAAACCTCTCAACATGGTATGTGGTAACTATGACTCACTCATTTTTAAGGTATTGAACTGAGGTTCAGAAGTTTACTCATTTTCAAAGAACTCAGTTGTTAAGTAGAAAAAACTATCGTTTGGATCCAGTTTTGTCTGACTTCAAAATCAGGGTTCTTAAGCAAGACACACTACTGACAGGTTACCAATTAATGTCAGTTGATTGAATGAATGACTCCTTCAATCAATTTAATAAGGAGAGTCTCCCAGAAAATTGACCTTAGTAGCTTCAGTCATATCAATAGCTCCACCACCAAAAAAAGTCTTTTTTTTTTTTTGAGAGAGAGAGAGATTTTTGCTATAGGGCACGTGCACTCGCCAGGCAGACAGAGAGAGACAGAAAGACAGAATGTGAGAAATCACCCCCCAGGGGGGATGGCCACGCCGCAATCCCTTCTCCTCCATTCTCCTCTCGGGATCTTGGGCATGCACACCCATGCACCCGGGGTGAGTTTAAGCCACCGGGTCGAAGACTCGTACCGCTGTTGACTACATGGGAGTCCAGTGACATAGCCATTACGCTAACAGCTGGTCCCCAAAACACCTGTCTTAACAAGCTTAGTTGTATAAAAAAAAAAAAAAAACTCACAGCAGAAAACTGTATGCAAGTGATTCTCTTTTATTGCATAATAGATTGCACAAATTATTCTGACCAGGCCATTACACACTGGTAAATATTTCTAAATTTGAAAAGCTTTTACTCCATTACTGATGACCTGTCCTCATCACCTGGCATTCCCTGAAAATCTCCCTTGTCAGTCAATCCCAAGTACTTATCAACAAGCTAACATTTTACATATAACAGCCTATTTATCAATAAACCTGTTAATATGGTGTTAGGCTATTACTCACTAATTTATCAGGTCAGGACTGTGTTTTCTGTGTTTACTATACCAAATACTGTATAATAAGTGCTGAGATTTAAATATATTATAATTTTAAGTGTCAAATGAATCTATGTGACTTAGCTGCTAAAATTGAAGGTTTATTCTCTCCGGAGCTCTTCCCCATAGAATCTCCATGATTTCTTTTCATTTCAGACTGCCCTTTCTGTTACACATATTCATTTGCACTAGTTTAGTAGTTACTCACTACAACATAGAAAAATAAAACAGGGAAGGGAGATAGGAGTAAATGGGTGAAGGAAAGATTACAATTTTAAATAGTGTGCTGCAAAAGACCTTGCTAAAAGAGAAGTATTTAACAAATGGCTGTTGGAGCTGAGTGAATAAGCCATGAAGTTCTCTAAAAGAAATATATTATTTCAGGCAGAGAGATTGACAACTGTTATTAGTTGACATTTATATATTTTTAAACTTTATTTATGTTTCCATAAAAGATAGAGAGACAAGAACTCTTGACAAGTTCTTGACACACTGTGATTCTCACCCTAGTCTACCAGCCAGCCAGGACCACTGGTACATGAGGGTATGTTGGACATGCTTAGGTCAAACTAGGATTTAAATCTGAGCCTCCTACATGTCTCCAATATTGCACTCTGACACCCTACCACCTGACCTACAAAAGCTGGGCCAATATCCATACATTTTACCCTAAGTTTAAATAAATTTATATTGAAATTAAAAATATAATGTATTAAACAATTATAATATGTGATAAAATGAAAAATAAAATTTGATGGAGTAACAATAAAATGCATTTATTTAACCGAGGATTTTATATATGGCATTTTGAAAAATGTAGCACTCCAAAAAGTGTTCCATTTACATTTAAAACATTATTCCTAAACTATTAACATTTTGGGGTTGGTTGTTGAGTGTAATGTGTTTAGCAGCATAACCAATAAACATCAGTATGTTCTCCCTCACAAACACACACATACATTTATGACAATAAAAGTCTTAAGATATTTCCTAATGTCCCTCAGTGAAAAAGAAAATCACTCCCCATTAAGAGATACTAATTTACAAAAATGAGGGTCAGTAGATTCTATAGTTTCTATTGTTAAGAATTATCTGTCCCTGGGGGAGCAACAGTTAGCATAGTGGCTATGTCGCTGGACTTCCACGTAGTCGACCACAGTTCGCATCCCAGACCCCGCGGCTTAAACTCATGCAGGGCGGACGTGCGTGCGTGCGTGCTCAAGAATCTGAGAGGAGAATGGAGGAGAAAGGATTATGGCATGGCCATCCCCACTGGGGGGTGATTTCTTGCTTTCTGTCTCTCTGTCTCTCTCTCTGTCTGGCGAGCGCATGCGCCCAATAGCAAAAACCTCTCCAAAAAAATATATATATATATCTGTCCCTCAGTGGGAAAATATCATTCCCCATTAAGGTATACTAATTTATAAAAATGAGGGTCAGTAGATTCTACAGTTTCTGTTGTTAAGAATTATCTGTTAATGATAATGCATATAATAAAATCTTTAACTGGACTAATATGCAGTGCATTCAGGCTAGGAAAATTCATTTTGCATGCAGTAATAATGTACAGTGGTTGAATATATTTTAAAAATAAAATATATATAAAAGAAAAAATAATTCACTACAGTTTTCAACTGGAAGTCTACTAATTCAATATAAATATAGCCATGTCTGATCTTTTTTGATTACCTTTTATGTGAAATATCTTTATTTCTTTAATGTCAGCATATGCTTATCTTTAAATTTAAAGTGAGTCTCTTGTATTCGGGTCTTGGTTTATTTTAATCCACTGAATAATTCTTGCTTTTTGATTATAAAATATAGTCCATTTATATTTAAAGTAATTATTGTCATTTTGTTTATTGTTTTCTTTTTTCTTTTAATTGCCAATAGATGCTTACACTTTCTAGTTAAAGATGGAGGGGGAAGAACAACCCAATGAAATATGGTCATGTTGCAATCAATTCTCTTCCATTTCTCTATCCTATTGAGATTTTGGACACATATGCACATGTGCCTGGTGTGTTTTTCAAATTCTTGGGGCTGGGATTAGAATTGTAGTTAGCCATTTGGGGGTCCATCTTTCTTAACCATTAGGCTATGAGACAGCCCTTACTTACTGTTTTCTATTTTGTAATTTTTTCATTCCCCTCTTCTCTTGTATTTCTTTGTGATTCGATGCTATTTGTGTATGTGTGTTTACAATGTAGCTTGTGTCAAATATTCTTTAGTTATCACAATTGTTAACAACTTAACTTCAATTTTCAATAAAGAAACTCTACATTTTATTTGCCCAAGCCAGTCTTGGGCAGTTATTGTTTTTGTCTCATAACTTATGTACTAGTATTAAAAGTGATTTACAGAGCCAGCAGTTGGCTGGTATGGTGACTAAGGCACTGGATACCAAGAAGCTGATTCTACTGCTTCAGTCCCAGACTCAGTGGCTTCAATATCAAGCGAAGTGTGTGTGTGTGTGTGTGTGTGTGTGTGTGTGTGTGTGTGTGCCCAAATTCCTGAGAGGAGAATGTATTGAGAAGGTATTGAAGCATGGCCATCCCAGCTTGGGAGGATGACTTGTCACTTTTCCTATCTCTCTGTCTCTCTTGGCAAGCACATGTGACCTATGGCAAAAAATCTAAAAAAAAAAAAAATAAAAAAGGATTTATTTATGTGTCACCATTATTGCATCATAATATTATATATTTGTACTTATATTTACCTTTAGCAGCGAGATTTATACTTCTATATTATTATTTAGTACCTTCATCAAAGTACGTGAACTTCCTCATGCTGAGCGAAATAAGACACAGAAAGACAAATAGCAATTTTACCTGATCTCATGGATATGTTTAATCTAAAACAGTCAAACTCATAAAAGCAGAAATTGGAATGGTGGTTGTTAAAGGCTGGAGGGAGGAAGAAATGAATAGCAATATTACCTGATCTCATGGATATGTTTAAAACAGTCAAACTCATAAAAGCAGAAATTGGAATGGTGGTTGTTAAAGGCTGGAGGGAGGAAGAAATGTGAGTTGTTTATCAAAGAATACAGTTTCCATCAAGAAAGATAAACTCAGGACATCTACTGTACACCATGGAGCATATCTTAATAGTATGTTGCATATTTAAATTTTGGGGGGAGAGTATAGCTATTATATTAAGTGCTCTGACTACAAAAGGGAAAAAAAAAGCAAAGGCATATGGAGGAAGCTTTTACAAGTGAAGGGCATGTTTTTGACATTGTAAGGATGATTTCAGGGTATATATTTATCTCCAAATACATCAAGTTGTATATAGTAAATATCTTCAGCTATTCTTTATGTCAGTAATACCTCAATAAGTGATTTTTCAAAAAATAATTCAGTATGTCCCAATAAAGAACAAGCTATATACTTAAAGGAAAATGTATAAGCAGATGACATCAGTAAGCTCCATGATTTAGAGTGGCTCAAAAATTAAGGGAAGCTTCCCCCCAAATCAGTGCTACTCCTTGCACATTATCCCCATGTCACCAAGTGGATTTTGCACCCTAGGCAATGAAATATTCTACGATTTGGATTAGGTTTGAGAGGGCTAATATGAATGCCAGTTGTAAGAGAGTTTAATAAACAGTGTTAATGAATGTTGAGAATCTCGAAATTGTATCCTCGAAATTAAAACCATCCACGTTGCATAGCCCACTTTTATTCTCTTATCTACTTCTCGATTGTTTGATTTTCCTCCACTGGCACTTCTTCACTGATTTCAAAGCTCTTCTTCCAATCCCAATGTTGTCCAGACAAACACAACATTAACTCAAACTAGACCATAATCATAGTTATGAATTAGATTCATCATATCCCACAGAGTTCTGAAACATGCTTTCTGACTCTAAACTTTTGTCAACCTTCTTACTGATCGGACCCTCAAAAAAAAATGCAAAATATGCAAGACATAAGAAATGAAAAATTGTTTGTTGATGACACGTATGTTGATGTGCTTGATTGAGCCAACAGACAGTGTATTTTGGATTACTGATCAGACCCTCAAAAAGAAAGAAAAACGCAAAATATGCAAGACATAAGAAATGAAAAATTGTTTGTTGATGACACGTATGTTGATGTGCTTGATTGAGCCAACAGACAGTGTATTTTGGATGAAAAATTCATTTTGTATTCTGGAATGATGTATAGCATATTAATGTTAAAAAAAGAAAAATAAATTAATAAATAAAAAAGTATCTCTTCCTAACTTTAGAATTCATTTAAAATGTCCCTTCAATCATTAATCAAAATATTTGTTCTTTCTTAAGTCCATAAAGAAACACAAATTTGTTTGCCTTCTGTAAGATCTTAAAAGTTAATTTTAGGTTTCCATTGCCATTCAGCATTCTGAATTCCTTTTAGTATTACTCAAAAGCTACCTGGCAGATAGAATAATAGACTAGTCAATGGCCCCACTCTAAAGAACATACTAGTACTAGACAACAGGTTGTGTGAAGTCCTATAACTCAGGTTGTATAAAGTCCTATTGCAGGACTGTTTCAGTAGCTGCACTCCACACCGCAGCTTCCTGTCCTGCTTTCATTTTCTCACCAGTAGTCCTTATCCCAGAAGTCACATCCTTCAATGATTTCATAGTAAATGTATACTTAGTAAACTAAATATTAAATATAATAAAGCAAGAAAAAGTTGAAGAAATAAAGGGAAGAGGAAAAAGAGAGACTGAAAATTTGAAGCCTGAAAATAGAATAGTCAAAATAGGACACAGGCTGAGCCAAGGGCCTCTGTTCATAGTTACAGAAAATACTTCCCCCTAATTTTAATCACTTTCTTCACTTACCAACATCCCACTGGGCACTGTAAAATGTATGTCTCCTGCTTTTGAAAGTCCTTATTCCTCTGTCTCAAACCAAGAACTAAAGCAGAGAGGCTTTAAACCAGAACTATAGAAGAGGGCCATGAGTAAATTTTTATACAGCCAATCCCCTTCTGCAAGTCCCCAAAACTGATGTTCTGTTGCACAAGCCTAACAAATTCTCACTATGGTTTCTTTTTTGTCACAGGCCTGGAGCACACCCATGTTCTTCACAATGGTCTTATTTCTCTTTACTACCTAGATCTAAACTAAGTTTCCATGTTTTTCAAATTATCAATTTGTTTGTTTCAGAGATTTGAAGAAGACAATCCTATTTTTTTCTCATCATTACCCCAGTTCATTTTGTAGAGATCTGTCTCATTCTTTATTTTCTTTGGTAAAGACCTATAAAATAAGCTGCTCACCTCCACCCATCATACACCATGCTTCCTACTTACCCTTCTCATATTCTACTTCCTCCTATTTTGACCCAAGGACTAGATTTCTATATATTTGAGTCTTCCCTGGACACTGGCTCAGTTCTGTTCCTCTGGCACTTACCTGGGGTTCTGTCCTAGACATGGCTCATTCTGATGGTGCTGTTTTACCCAACCACACCACCCAAAGCCTTGACAAAACCTACTGGCCACAAATCCTAACCAGATAGAGAGAAATCTTCTCATTGTTTACTCTTATTTAGAGCCACTCTTAAATACTAGGGTGCAAAATTCTACACATATCATCATGTGATATTTTATTCCTATATATTCTTTTTACTTCATCAGTTAGGTAAGAGG
The DNA here is from genome assembly GCF_000334495.1 of Tupaia belangeri chinensis. Lineage (NCBI taxonomy): Eukaryota > Metazoa > Chordata > Mammalia > Scandentia > Tupaiidae > Tupaia > Tupaia belangeri. The sequence goes on along the minus strand of NW_006159555.1, from coordinate 6,699,106 downwards.
AGTTGCCAGATTCTCTTCTGGAGGGTATCTAGGCTGTCTTGATATTCTTGGTTTTATTAAATCTTCAGAGCTTAAACAGCTGGCCTAAACTCTGTCTCACTTCCATTTACAGTCTTTAGGAATTCATAAACGTATGATTTACCTATCACAAGTCTTTCCTCTCTCCCACATACATCCCCTTTTATCTCCTTCCCTGAAGAGTCCATTTGAAACATTCAAGGACAAACTACTGTCTCTTTATAATTGTTTTCTACTCAAAGATAGTCCTTTAATAGCTGTTCTTTGTGTTTTGGCAAGTTCCACATAAACACCACATACACTGAGTCTGGGACATGGGCATCAGGACATCTTTTCTCCTTCAGCAAGCTGTTTCTTTCCAGTGCCCTCTCAGTGATCCTGATTATATGTGTTCTAGACTATTAACCTCATGAGAAATATATGAACCTTTTATCGAAACATTTGCTTATTACCTGGGTGATTTTTATGAAATCCTAGGTTTTGAGAAATGATTTATTTATATTTCCCCACTTCCCAGGTAAAGGATTGTACATATTTGTAAACAATGGATCTTTTCACCTTGACTGGCTTTCCTACTAAATATATCCTCCCCACAGCAGAAGTAGAGTAAATAATTAATGGGGCAGTTACATAACTGAGTATAAAGGATTAGAGTGCATAAAAAGATTGAGAGACCAGATCTTGAAAGGAAAGAGGGTAGCCCTAATACAGTAGACAGGCCACTAGTCAACCAGGTCATAGGAAAACAGCAGTCACTTAAGCCTTTCCTCAGATGCCTCATCCCAGTCTCCTTTATGTATTTATCTTAAGTAATACCACTGTTGACTGCCACTCTTAAACTCCTATCACTTTGATTATGATTACATTTGATTAATGATTATGTTCCATCAAACACAGTTTATAGTGGAGTTTGTAGAACCAGGAAAGCAAAAGAGAAAGTGAACAAAATAAAGGGAACAGAAATTTTAGAATCTAAACCTAGAGAATGGTTGTTCAGATATTGGGGAACCTACCTTAATACTCTAGACGGGAATATGGACTACAGTCTTGGTCCCACAGTGACAATGTTCCATCGAACCCTGGAAGGTGATATTATTTGTGAAAGTTCTGTTCCTCTGATACGTTCTGATAATAACACAGGTATGTGATGGAGAAAAAAATTTAATTCTGTCCCTCTCTCTTCCAAAGACACTTTAGACTCCTACAAAAGGCTCTATTTATTCAAAAATTCTGACTATATTCAGTGTTCTTCTATTATGGTACTATTACATCCTTTTTGTTCTTTTTAAAATTAATTTGCCAGGGACTAGCAGTTGGAGTTATGGCTATGTCGCTGGACTCACATGTAGTCTACCACAACTCAAGTCCCAGATCTGGTGGCTTAAACTCATGCCAGACGTGTGTGCGTGCATGTCCAAGACCCCAAGAGGAGAATAGGGGAGAAGGGATTGCG
>NW_006159555.1:6684449-6697452 GCF_000334495.1 Tupaia belangeri chinensis | reverse complement strand
TGGGGCATGAGAAAGCACCTGCCATGAGGGAATGGTCATATTACAATTCCTTCTCCTCCACTTCTTCCCCCACTATGGGATCCTGGGCATGCATGCAAATATATCCATGCCACCCATGCTTCTCAAGCCACCAGATCCAGGACTCAAGCCACACAGCCAGCCACATGAAATTCATCCTCCTCAACCACCAGGCCATGAGCTAGCCACCCTTTTACTGTATATCTTATTAAATCTCTCTCAAAGATTCAAAAAAATAAATATTTCATAGTACATGGTAATATTTAGACTCATTTACTCAAAGAAAAACATTGCTTTAGGAAAAATCTGGTACGTGCCTCAAATATAAGGTCAAGAGCTTCTTTCACTAAAAAGTAAAAATTCAGAGTAGTCTCTATGTCCTGAGCCTGTGGCCTTTACTCATATGTCCATTTGTTCACCAAATTATGTCAATACAAGTGGAGAGATTTCTCGTATTATGTTATTGTCTGGAAAAGTCTTAGACTGTCAATAGTGATGTAAATTATATTACAGTGGTGAAATGGAATAAACTCAAAAAATGAGTTATAACAAAATTTACATGCAAGATGTCTGAGATATTTTATAAAATAGTTGATATTTTAGGGGCAGAATATGTATTGGGAGGTGTTTATTCTTGGGGAGAAAAAAAAGGCAGATTAAACTAGTCTTTCCCACTTGGGAAAGTGGGTAGACACAAAGATATAAAGGCCCTTTTATGACACCTTAAGGAAATTGCACTTGTTCTTACAGGTGTACTGTTGTGGAAGAGAATTTAATAGCGGTTGAAGAAAACAATTTTATTGTTATCCTTTTTGCATTTGATTCTTTTTCAGTGCATGAAAAACTTGTTCAAACAATAACGAAATTCAGCTCAAAAATATTATGTTCTACTTCGGTTTATGGTGTGGTTTCTAAAAGTATTCATTATTCTTCACAAACCCTGTTATGTACTAAGAGCCTGTGGAGTTAATGGCTGTCTATTAAATAAGAAGGTAATTATATTGAGACTAATATGGACATAATACTCTCATTTGTTGATTGGTTTTGCTCATATGTATACAATAATTTGCTTACAGGATGACTAAGAAATAACAAGCCCAATAACCATTAACATATTCTTTCATTCTTATCATCTGTTTTGTGCTTATTTTTCAAGTCAGGTATGTTCTCAAAGCTCTCTGGAAAAATTACTTAATTCAGTTTTTTTTATCTTATTTTAAAATGAGGCACAAATAATATATTTCTGGCATCCTTTTAGCCACACACAGATAATTTTCTCTTTGGAATGTTAATCCAATCTCTTACTATAATTTAAACTTTTTTCCTGTTCTGTCTCTTCTAGAGATGAATGGTACAAAAAAAAAGAAAACCTAATTATCACCTTTATAAATCCTTTAAAATAGTTGTCTCTTTCTCTTTCCTAAACTAATCTGTACAAACTCATTTTATCTTTCCTCATAAGAATCTAGTTGTCAGTCCTTTAAGTGCTTTGGTCATGCTTTATCAAGCCCTTTCTAATTTATTCAAATCCTTTATGAAAAAACAATTATTAGAAATGCAAAGCTAGGTTCACTATTACACCCCTATGAGACACTCAGATTCCATTCTGCTGATACTAAAAATGTGAAGATAATTTCAAATTATTTTGTGTTGGAGTCATGTTACATAGCTTCAATTGTGTCATGTATATTATTCAATACATTTTTATCCAATAAATATGTATTGAATGTCTACTATGGGTCAAACAATCTGAATATCAAGTTCTATCAAACAGCGTAAGAGACACTGAGATGAAGAGCTATTCCCAATAGGAAAAGAGCTTCAGTAGAATAATATACGTGATATCATGAGCAGTGAAAGGATGAAACACTTCATTCTTTTATGGATGGGAGACACAGTAGTTGAAGATATTCTGAAAAAAATCACCTCTGTTTCCACTCAAACTCAATGTCTAAAAGGTAATGCAGCTCTTTCCCCCACCAACTACATGAAATTAGCTTATCTAGTGGTGCATTGTTAGGTATCATATTTCAAGATGCATAGGTTTAGAATTTCAAATTGCTTTAAATTTTTACTTTTGCTCATCCCGCAAGTTGTAACTAGGTCACCTTTTCTTTACATATTCTTTTTTGAATCCAGGTAATTCATTCTGTTTTTTCCTTCAAACTGATTAATTTTTAAAATCTCATGATTTATTAAATACTAAAATTTCCTTACAATTGGTCTTTTATTTAAAGTTGACTTATTTATTTCTTCCATGAAAGAGACAGAAGAATATAGTATTTAGAGATGTCAACAGAAGAATATAGTTTTTAGAGATGTCGCCTCATACATGTAAAGGAAGTTTGGCATTATGCCTAAGATAATAAATGAAAAGTCTGGACCTAGATTATCTGTTTGGCAATTTAATCATCTAATTTATAGATCCAACATTGATATATAAAAATTATTCCTGGGACCAGCAGTTAGTGTAATGGCTATGTTGCTGGACTCCCATGTAGTCGACCTCGGGTTGAGTCCCGGACCTGGTGGCTTAAACTCACGCCGGGTGCATGTGCATGCGTGCCCAAGATCCCAAGAAGAGAATAGAGAAGGGATTGTGGCATGGCCATCCCCTCAAGGGGTGATTTCTCACTTTCTGTCTCTCTGTCTCTGTCTTTCTGGTGAGCACACTTACCCTATAGCAAAACACACACACACACAAAAAAAAAATTCCCTTAGGGCCCACAGGTGTCACGGCAACTAGGGTGCTGGATTTTAACATGACCAAACATTGTACAAGTTCCAGATTCAGCAGCTTGAAATCACTTTGGCACATGTGCAAGTGTGCCCAAAACCCCAAGAGGACAATGGAGGAGGTGGGACTGCAGTAAGAACATCTTCCTTGTGGGGTGATTTCTCATTTTCTGTCTCTGCCTCTCTCTAGCGAATGCATGCACCCTATGGCAAAAATATAAACAAAAAACATTCCCTTAATGTTTAATCCGTTTTCAGTTTATTTTGTGCTTTTTTTTTGAAAACAAAAATTTCATTTAACATGTGTGCATTTGATTCCATAAACTCTCCCTCCTCTAAAGGGGGAAAAAAAAAAAGGAAAAGCAGAATGATAGAGGAAGTGAAAATATTAAAATTTAAACAGAATACGGAATTATCACTGTTTTTTCTCTTTCATGGGCTATGAAGGAATGACTGGGAAGATAGAGGAACTTGTTTTTTAGTCCACTAAGTTTCAGAACCCATAAGAATATTGGTGTGGGTAGCAAGTTTCACTGAGTGTGGTTTTAATGTCTGGTGCATATTTTTCATATTTCATAGACCTTAAATGAAAGTCAACCACTTTAATATTCTTGAAATAAACAGTAATCTCCAACCTGGAGAAAAACCACTTTCAGGACTAACTGAAAAATGACGCTGTCCTCGTCTACAGGGTAAGGCCTCTGATTTGTGAGAGTTTGATTAAACAATATAAACCTATGTGTTAGTTTCTCCACTGATCTTTCCATCAGCTGCAAAGGGTTATCCATTTCAGTAGGATTATCATTCATTTAGGGTAACAGATTGCTACCTGCTATTACAACTTCATTGTCTTTTGGCTTGCAGAAATCAGGAATCTACTCAGTGATTTTCTGTCATTCTGAAACTATGGAACCAGAAGAAGAAATATATATATTTTTTGCATTCATTAATTATTTTTATTTATTTATTTATTTTGTTTTTGTTTGTTTGTTTGTTTCTGGGTTTTTTTTTACATTTTTTAATACATTCAATCACATTATTTAGCTTACGAGGTGATCATTTCAATATGTGACCATTTCTCCCTGGTCCAGTTGATCAAAATACAACAATACTACCTCCCTGTCTCAACAATGCTGTCTCTGTATACCTCCTCCAAATGTTTTTCCCCAGGCCCCACTTCTCCACACACACCACATCTGGCATTCACACCCATCTCTTGTGTTTGTACATCCTTTAGCCTGTCAGTTTCAGTTATAGAGTGCGGACACTCGATATATATTAAATGGGGACACACAGTGTCTCTCCTTCATAGCCTGGCTTGCTTCACTCAGCAGTAAATCTTCCATATTCTTCCACTTCCTATCAAAAGCCAGGGTTTTGTTGTTTTTTTTATGGTTGAATAGTATTCCATAGAATATATGTGCCACAGTTTTTCAATACATTCATCCATACAGGGGCATTTGGGTTGGTTCCATGTCTTAGCAATTGTGAAAAGTGCCGCAATAAACATGGATGTGCAAGCACTTTTCCAATGAAGAATTCTTAAGAAGAAATATTTTGATGTTGAATTTTATTGTTATTATTGCTCTAAATCTACTATTTTGATGTCTATTACTCAATGATACACATAATTTTTCTATCATTGTAGAAATCAAATTATTAAGTCAAATAAACAGGCAGAATATACAGAATAGGCTTTTTTTAAAAAATAACAATGGGGCCTTTTTATATCACCAGTCTCCTGTCTCAGTCACCCATCTGGCACTACAGGTGCTACCACCTTAGTCAGCTCTTTCTTAGACAAAGTATCTTGCCATGTTGCCAAGATCATCTTTGAGCTCACAATCCTCCAGCCTCAGGGTCTCAAATTGCTGGGATTAAAGGTGCTTGCCACTGCACCTGGTGATTAAAAATAGGCATTTAGAAGGTCATCTCTGTGACCTGATTTTTAAGGCAACTGAATCTTCCTTGAGGAACCACTTTGTTCCAGTCTTAAACCCTGTGATTTGAGAAACACACATATGCATATGGGTATACACCCAAAATCCCTAAAGAAGAGAGAAATGGAGGGGAAGGGATTACAACATGATTGTTCTTAATGGGAGACACTTTCTCTGTTTTATGCTCTGTCTTGCTCTCTCTCTCGGGTGAGCACTCACCATCTAGTTAAATAAAACAAACTACAATAAACAGCTAGAAAAGGCAAATAGCATATTGTGTGTATGTGTGTGCATGTGCATATCATCTATCTATCTAGACATAGATAGTTATATGGTTGTTGGAAAAGTCAAGGCGTATTTTTTCTATTTATTTCTTCAAAAATGCCATATGACTTTTCCAACAACCCAATACACATAAAAAGTTAACACTGAAGATACTTGAAATAATTACTATACATCCCAAATCTTTTCCACTGCAAAAATTTTTTTTTTACATGAAGCGTGAAATGCAAAAAAGGAAAGCGCTTTTTTCAGTTTCTGTTTATAAGTTATCAACATATTGACTTCTTTCTGGCAGATTTTTTTCTATCTTATGGTAGATATTTTTAGGTGTCTCAAATGGCACACTCTATCAAATTTACTATACAATGATCCAGAATAGCCACTAAGAAACAACCTTGAGGTGAACTGCTTTGACCTTTATGAAACTCTAAAGATTGGTTTCCCCAAGGGTCAATTCCTGACCCTTTACTTTACCTGTGGAACTTAACACCCTGAGGCATTCTATCAAGGTGAAATTTAATTGAAGTCTTTCACTTTCATACAAGTCCACTTATCACTTTCTTTCAGTGGAAGAGTACCTCACTCCAAAATTCTTGAAATTCATGGCAATTACTTCCACAATATCTCCATTTTCTTTTTTTTTCTTGTTATTTTGGATAAAAGTTATGCACTTATACATTTTTAAATAATAAGGAGCTACATGGCAGCTCTCCTGAGCTAATATTTTTGGTATGTATAACTTCTATTTCAGGAAAATAAAATTAAGTTGTATTTGTAAAAAAATTAATAAATAAGCAAATGCAAGACCCCCATGTATAATTAAGGAAACTAGGGTATGGAATCATCTTTGAAAATGCAAAAAGGGGATAGTAGGTGGTGTAGTGGTTAAGGCACTGGACTTTACGTGACCAACTATACTCCAAGTACCAAACCCAGTGACTTGATTTTTTTTTTTTTTGAACAGTTTTTGCTATAGGGTGTGTGAACCCACCAGAAAGAGAGAGATAGAGAGACAGAAAGTGAGAAATCATCCACCAGGGGAGATAGCCACACCACAATCCCTTCTTCTCCATTCTCCTCTTGGGATCATGGGTACCCACACACATGTGCCTGGCGTGAGTTTAATCCATCGGCTCCAGGACTCAAGTGGCGGTTGACTACATGGGAGTTCAGCGACATAGCCATTATGCCAACTGTTGGTCCACCCACTGGCCTGAAACATGCCAGGCATTTGTGTGTGCATGCCCAAGATTCCAAGAGGAGAATGAAGGAGAAGGGATCTGGGCATGGCCTTCTCCCCAGGGCGTGACCTCTCTCTCTCTTTCTCTCTCTGGCAAACAAACATTCCCTGTAGCAAAAATCTCTCTTAAAAAATAAAAGTGCAGGGAACCAGCAGTTAGCATAATGGCTATGTCACTGGACTCCCACGTAGTCGACCGTGGTTCACATCCGGACCCGATGGCTTAAAACTCACACCGGGCGCATGTGCATGCGTGCCCAAGATCCTGAGAGGAGAATGGGGAAGGGATTGCGGCGTGACCCCCTGGGGGGTGATTTCTCGCTTTCTGTCTCTATGTCTCTCTCTGTCTGCCTGGCGAGTGTACGCGCCCTATAGCGAAAAACCTCTCAAAAAAAAAAAAAAAAAAACTCTCAAAAAATAAATAAATAAATAAAAGTGCAATAAATACCATATCAAAGAATTTGATGAACTAGAGTATCATCCTGTCAGGAACCAAATAGAGCTAGTCATAATAAATCTGCTACTAGGGACTAATTTTTTCGCTGTGTTACCACCATTGGTCAGCTTTTAAGTAAAATAGCATACATCAAGACAAACATTTTAACCTGGGCTTTAGAGAAAAAGGCTCCATTTGGCTTGAGGGATGACTAAAATATGAATTTGATGGTATTAAAACCACAGAATGAAGAACAAAAAGCAGTGCAGAGGGTACCCAAGTGAATGATTTCTTTTTTTTTTTTTCTTGAGAGGTTTTTGCCATAGGGCGTGTGCGCTCTCCAGAGAGACAGAGAGAGACAGAGAGAGACAGAGAGAGAGAAAGCGAGAAATCACCCCCCAGGGGGGATGGTCACGCTGCAATCCCTTCTCCTCCATTCTCCTCTCAGGATCTTGGGCAAGCACACACACGCGCCCAGCGTGAGTTTTAAGCAACCGGGTCCGGGACGTGAACTGCGGTCAACTACGACATAGCCATTACGCTAACTGCTGTCCCCCACCCCCTGTATATTATCAAGCTAAATGGGATATATAGAATTGCTACTGTAAGAAATATGTCTAAAGGTTATATACTAATATTTTGGACTGTTTTTAACTTAAAAAAATTATATTTTTTTACTCATTATAAACTATCAAATCCATACCCATGTAGTGTTTTAACTATTAGAAAAATACAAATTATATTTGTCATAAAGTATATTCCTTAAATAATTAAAACAATGAACTAAGTATTTTTTTAAGTTAGAAATAATTTTAGCAGTATATTATATAACTTATTTTTTACATTCTGCCTTTGAACTAAGCAATTTAAAATGTGTGAATGTTTGTTTTGTTTTGTTTTGTTTTGTTTTGTTTATTCACCATAAGGCATGTGTGCTCTCTGGAGACAGAGAGGGAAAGTGAGAAATCACCCCCCATTTGGGATGTCCAAGCAGAAATCTCTTCTTCTCCCTTCTCTTCTTGGGATTTTAGATATGCACATACAAATGCCCAGCATAATTTTCAAGTCACCAGGTCTGGGACTCGAACCATGGTATTAGAACTAAACTTGGAAGTAGTTTAATTCAAAGTAAATAAAATAATAGTAATGCCAGTCTTAAAAATATTTTTAGGATATAGAGCAGGAGAGAATACTTCTTAACCTGTTCGATGAAGCTAGTAAAAGCCTCTTATCAAAGTATTATAAAAGTATTAAAATAAAAATAGAGATTAATATCCTTTGTGAGTATAACCACAAAAATTAATTAAATATTTACAAATGTAATGCATAAATATACTAAAAGTATATTATATCATAATTAATTGGAGTTTATCTCAGGAACACAAGGTTAGTTTAACATCTTAAAGCGATCAAAGTAATTTAGGACATCGACAGAGTAAGGAAGAAAAATCATACTCATTTCAACAACTGCCTAAAAAGTTGACCAGTTCAAACCTTATTCATGCATTTTTTAATTTTTTTCTTTATTTCTTCCATGAAGGAGAGAGAGAGAAATTACAACACCTCAGTCCACCTCCAGCTTTCAGCTAGCCCCAGATCATGGGTAGTATGTGCCTGCTATACTCAAGGAGGTCTTTGAATTTGAACTGGTAACCTTCCCATGTGAAATTGCCTGTCACAGAGTATCACATTTTAGCACTGTGCCTCAGTGCAGCTTGCACTCAAAATATTATCAGTATGCTATACACAAAATAAACACTTCAATCATGTAAATGTCAACCACAAAGCCCTAACAGCTAATAAAATTCTTTACCATGAAACATTGAACGTTTTACCAAAAGGTCAAACATAAGTCAACAGTATCAGTTAGCTAATTCTACTTAACATTGTACTGGAAATCCTAGCCAGTGTAATAAGTCAAGACAATTAAGATAATTAAATAAAAAGCATAGACATCAGGAAGGAAAAGGTAAAACTGCCTATTTGCAGATGACATTATTTAATAAATTGATATAAATAGATAAATGAATAAAAGATACATGAGAAATAATAAGGTCACAATGTAAAAAAAAAAGTATATTTATCTAGCCAGGACCATTCAAAATGAAAGTAGAAAAAAATACCATTTTTAAAGTTATCAAATCATTTTAAATACCTAGTAATAAATTTAACAAAAAGGTATTGCTTAATAGGGTTAGAGAAATTTAAAATTAATTTTTTAAAATATTTCATATGTTCATGTGGAAAATTAAAATTATTAGGACACTTATTCTACCCAGATTGATCTGTACTAGACTCAATGCAGTTGCAATAAGAATCATAGAAAAATATTTTACAAAAATTAGAAAGGTGATATTAAAAACTATACAGAACTAGAGGAATCTAAATAGCCTCATATCATTCTGATAAACAAGATTAAAGACTAATCTACTCTAGTGAACTACCTAATTTCAAGACATACTATGTAAAGTGATATTTAACAAGAGTGTGGTCTTAGTCTAAAAATAGATAAATTCAGCAATTAAGAATGGTCAGAAATAGACTCATACATACATGTTTAATTGCATTTTTACTAAGTTGCCTTGTTCACTCAATGATAAGAGAAAATATTTTGGTGCTAGAAAAATAGGTATTCATATGAGAGAGAAATCTCAACCCTGACTTCACTTCATACATAAATATTGGTTGGGATACATCATGGACCTAAACATAAAATCTCAACTATAATGTTTCTAGAAGAATATTTAGGATAATATCTTTGCAAGCCTTATAAGAAGCAATGATTTCTTAGACATAACATTAGAAGCACTAACCATAAAATAAAAATTCAATGATGTGAACTTCTTGAAATTAAAATTTTTCCTCATGAAAGACCCTATTGAGAAAACTATTTAGTGAGCCACAGATAGAGAAATAATCATATTACATGCATTTGACAAAAGAGCTCATATAAGGTATTTAATGCCTACAAATCAACAACAAAGGGATAAACAACCCCTCGAATATGTTTTTGAATCGAAACTTTATACTGCAAAATGTATGAATAGAAAACTACATTAAAAAGTGTTCAAAATTATTTATTCTCAGAGAAAGCTGAACAAAACAATTCCATTGACCATCCATCAAAATAGTTAAAGTAAAACTCAATACCAAATGTTACTGAGAACATGGAGCAACTATAATTACTTTAAAAAATGTCAGTGTAAAAATATAGTGTAAATCCGGATCAGCAGATGGCATAATAGTTATGTTGTTAGATTCCCACATGGCCAACCACGGTTTGAATCCCGGACATGGGGGCCTAAAACACACACTGGGCTTGTGTGTGTGTGTGTGTGTGTGTATGTGTGTGTGTGTGTGTGCCCCAAATCCCAAAAGAATGGAGAAGGGATTGCAGCATGGCCATCCCTCCTGGGGATGTGATTTCTTGCTTTCAGTCACTCTCTTTCTCTGTGTCTCTCTGTCTCTCTCTCTCTCTCTGATGAAAACACATGCCCTATAGCAAAAAAAACTCTCTCAAAAAAATTTAAAAATAAAGATATATACATATATATGTATATATATATATACTATATGTATATATATACATATATACATATATATATATATACATACATACACACACACATAGTGTAAATTATATTGTAAAATTGTATAACCATTTATGTGCGGAACTGCCTCACAGGTTTTTCTTAAGTTAAATGCAAGCATGCTCCATGACCCAGAAATTCTATTCTAATATTTACTCAAGATAAATGAAAATATACATTCACAAAATGACTTTTATAAAAATATTCATTGTAGTCTTATTTATTCATACTTGCCTAAAATAAGGAACAACTTACATACCCATAAACAAGTACAGAAATTAAAAATGGTATGATCTGAGGACAGCAGGTGGCGTGGTGGTTAAGGGCACTGGACTCCCACAAGGCTGAACACAGTTTGAGTCCTGGACCTGGTGGCTGGCTTTGTCACTTTCTATCTCTCTCACTCTGTCCATCCCTGGTCAAATTTTAATTAATTAATTAATTATTTTTAAAAGTGGTATGATCATACAAAAAAATTATACACAGCAGTAAAAGATGCAAGAAATATAAATATATATATAACATCAAAAGATTTTTGAGATCATAAATCTCAAAACCAATATATTGAGTCAACAAATCAGATATAGAATGATATATAATTTGTGATCTCATTTATATGAAATCTAAAAACAAGCAGAACTAATCTGTGTTTAAATAAATTATGAAATTTATTCCTCTGGAGGGAGAGAATTCACATTTAAGAGAACTTTTTATGTTGATGAAAATGTTCCATATCTTGTTTTCATTGGTATACATAACTGTAGAAAGGAAACACTGAACACTGATTATATGTATTTTATTTTATTGTATGGATATTAGAACTTAATAAAACAAATTATGGAAAAATAAAGAAAAAACGCTTGAGATGTTTGGATTTATAATTTTAAGGTAAGTCATTTGAATGGTGAATACATAGCAGGAAGTGATAGGAAAGATGCAAAGGAAGAGCTAATAGGCTAAAAAATATTTTTTTTCAAAGAAGATGGTCAGGAAAATTGACTAAGTGTACAGAATGTCCAGAGGATACTTGTTATAAGAAGTTTGATACACAGGAAAAGAAGAACACTAGATCTAGCAAGATAAAAATGGTGATGAAGAAAATTCTGTAGGTCTAGAAATGATGAGATCAAGGGGACTTTGGATATGACAAAAAAAAAAAAAAACATTTTCTCATTAGACTCTAGAAAGGAAGGAGAAAATCTTTGTAGGGACAAGTAAATTGATTCATTTGATAATGAGAGTTGCCAAGTTAAGGATGTTTATGTTGTATACTCCTAATAAAGTCATCCTCAGAGAGTTAAAAATTTATAAGCACGGATAGTGATTTCAAATATATATACATATGGGAGATATATATATATATTGGATATATATATATGTTGGAAATTATATATATATATATATCCAACAAAGTCCTGGCTTGGCTCTCCTTGAACTTAGGGAAAAGGGCTGAAGAGCAATTAGAAAATATTACCAAAAAAGAGGCATAATTTTTTTAAATGTATTTATCATTTTTGACCATGAGCACATCTGCACAAGAGAAGTCCAGAGAGAGAGAGAAGCACTTCAACAGGGCTCATCGTACTACAACCCCCTTTCTCCAGCCCATCAGCTCATCAGGATTCTGTGCCTCTGTGCATGCATTTGGCATGTTTTCAGGTAAACTTGGGGATCTGAAATCAGGGTTAGTCATGTTGCCTTCAGGACCGGAGTTCAGTTTGGTATTGCCTATACCACCAGACTGGACCCAGACATCTCTGAAATGCTGATTTCAATACTTTTGGATAAAGAGCAAGAAGTGGAATGCTGGATCATGTGGTCATTCTCTTTAATTTGAGAAGTTGTGATTTATAACCTTCCTTACTGTAGTGTGTTCTTTTCCTTTGTCTCTCCAGATCCACTTGCTATCTTTTCTACTTTGCTCCATGTTTCAGGAAGATTATATCAATGAATTATTGGCCTGCTGCATCAGTTGGCTTCAGCCAAATTTTAGTCCTCACTAGAATAGGAAGCTGGAGCACATAGGTCAGGGAAATGATTCTCCTAGTTCCCTTACAGGTCACAGGAAGAGTGGTTACCTTACTGAAGACCATACTCCTCCTTGGGTGGCCTTCTACCTTTTGCCAGAGGGTATGTGCACTCACCAGAGAGAGATAAAAGAAAGCGGGAAAGGACTCTCAGGGAGAAATGATCAGACTGCAATTCATTCTGCTCCATTTCTCCCTCATTTTAAGATTTGGGGCACACAAACACCTACTGTGTTTCTCAAGTCACTGGGTCTAGAACTCAAATTATAGTGGGCCTTACGGAATCCAGTAGCCTTAACCATAACCCAGTTGGATATCCCAAGGTATCCAGATAACTTAAGTTTTTATGACAATTTTATTTTAAAGTAGATAATGACAGATTCACTTGGAAAATTTCAGATTCTAATTGTATGAGATTAAAGGTTCTATATCTCTATGGTGCTGTCCACTCCTAAAAATCATAGCTAATAAGCGAAGCATTCATATTTACTCTTTTGAGTGACTGGATCTCTGGATCTGGATTTATTATATTTCTATTATTCAAAGCTACTTAGATCATAAAAATCTTAAAGGCAAACTTGAAACAGATTTTAAAAACAGATTTGTTTGGGTTATTCTCTCTATTAAAAAAGAGTATTATTGGGAACCAGCAGTTAGCGTAATGGCTATGTCGCTGGACTCCCAAGTAGTCGACCGCGGTTCGTGTCCCGGACCCGGTGGCTTAAAAATCACGC
>NW_006159555.1:6678348-6684097 GCF_000334495.1 Tupaia belangeri chinensis | reverse complement strand
AGGGCACGTGTGCGTACGTGCCCAAGATCCCTAGAGGAGAATGGAGGAGAAGGGATTGCAGCGTGACCATCCCCCCTGGGGGGTGATTTCTCGCTTTCTGTCTCTATGTCTCTCTCTGTCTGTCTGGCGAGCGCACGCGCCCTACAGTGAAAATCTCTCCAAAAAAATAAAAAAAGGGTATTATTTTTGGCGATACACTTTCTCCAAATTTTCTCAGAAAGCACTATTCATAATCTATTTTATCAAATATTGTAATATATCATAAATAAATAGAAGTGTTGATTTTGTTAATAGATGTAAATGTGATATTTTTAGGACATGTTCACACTATATATTTTTGAGAGAACTACTGAATCCTAGAAATTAATACTGCAACAAAGCACTACCTAAAAATTAATTATATTTACAGCATTGCAAAAGGTGAGATTATTTTTTCACAAGTTTTATTTTTAGAAAATCACTTTTTTACTACTTTCCCCTGAGATATTGCTTCCTGAATTTATCTTCTTCTTCAAAGTGACTGATTCTGTGTATTATTTTAGATTTAATGTCACTCATTAAAATAAGAAAAAAAACATTTCAGTCAATTTTTACATCTCTGACATTTCCTATCATCGAGTTGGTTGCCACTAAAGTAAGATACATACATCATTTTCACCATCAAATAAAATTAGATTGAGCTGATATTTATATGTCTTTCAGTTCTGACACACCATCTCAGTGAATAGAATTTCACATGACTTAAGAATGAAGTTTATCATCTCTCTTTTAAGTTAAAAGACAACATTTAAAACTTAACAGCTATATAATAGTATACTTAGTGCTTATGTTATTTATCCTAATGTTTACACATTCACTCATGGTTGTGAATGTGTAACAAGCAAAAGTAACACACCTGCAATCCAAGGATCTCCAGAAGTTAGGGCCAGCCCCTACAGAGGGCTTCCTGAGAGGCACTTTAAGGTAGTCTAGAATGTCTACTCATTAACCCACTTCACTTGAATAGGTGAGGAAGTATTACTTCCTCTTGGTCAAGCAATGAGGGGGGTTAGAAGAGTCAATAAGAAAAAAAATGAGTATCTGAACTACCTCGTTTCTATTATGATGAAAATTAATGGACATCTTTCCTGTACATTTTCTAAATTTTTTGACCAATAGTGCATCTGATTTTGCTGAGGTATGGAAAATAACAGTCCTGGAATAGGGTGGGTCATACTACGCTCTGCTGTTCAGCCTGGTTTACAGTCTCCAGTGACTGGACAAGAGTCCAAGAAGGGGCTACTGGACCTCAGTTGCGTATATCTATCATATGGAACCTCTCCAACAGGGGTTAAGGTAAATGAAGAAGGTAAAACACCCAAGCCATGATTCTCATACCTGGAAAATACATCAAGAAGGAGGACACTCAAGAGTCCTCATAGAATGTATGTTAGTATTTATTAGCACACATTGTGCTCCATGAAAGATACAAATATGGTCACCTTGCAACTGATGGAACAGGTATGACTAGAAATACTGTGACAGCCCAATCAGATATGGAGATTCTTTTTTTCCTCTCAAATCTAATCTTACCAACACCAGGGAAGTTCCTTCTTCAGTGCTAGAATTAATGTAATAAGTACTAGGAAGAGGAGAAAAGAGCTCTCAATCAAATAAGATATTCTAGATTTGAAATGAGCAGGATGAGTTAACAGTAAGAACTGTTAAAATATTCTTTGAATAGACAAAAAGAATGAAAAATTATGAGACTGAGCTGAGTTATCATTAAGCACCACTGTTTATTTATTCAGTGGAAAAAAGGAGTTAAAATAGCACTGCTATGAACAGTCATTATAAAAACATTTTTTAGTAACAATGAAGAGAAATTCAAAAGTAATCCAATTATATTTACTACTTGCTAGTATATTTTGAAAACTCAGTGTGATGTATTTGAATGAGTATAGTATTTGCAATTCAATCCTAGTTCTGCAACCAATTACATATCCTTCAGTAGCTCACTTAATCTCCCAAAACCTATCTGTCTAAAAGGATAAAAAAATCCTATTTTCCTAATTCACAGGATTATTTTGGAGATTAAAATGAGATAATGAACCAGAAAACATCTTATAAACTACAACACAATTCAATAGTACTAATAGTAATGGAGGAAATATTTGAAAGCTATGTAATGTCTGTTTGAATCTGTGCCATAAATATATGTTTTCCTC
Source organism: Tupaia belangeri chinensis (assembly GCF_000334495.1). Taxonomy (NCBI): domain Eukaryota; kingdom Metazoa; phylum Chordata; class Mammalia; order Scandentia; family Tupaiidae; genus Tupaia; species Tupaia belangeri. The sequence goes on along the minus strand of NW_006159555.1, from coordinate 6,681,890 downwards.
ATTGCTTTGTTGTCTTTCACCTCTGTTTTTAGGACATTGGGAAAAAAAATCAGAGCTATTGGTTCATGGGGAAAGTCATAATACATTTCTGTGTAGAAAAACAGAAAAAATATGGCATGGTTTAATCGATGACCTAATATAAAGAGCTTAAAGTGAGACAATGAAGAGAGAAAACTTTAATTATATACATGCTGAAGTATTTACAGGTGGAGTTTACTGAAGACCTCACAACTTAATTCAAAATGTCTGTTAAAAAGGTGGATTGAGCATAGAGGTACATAGAAACATCGTAAATCAAAAACAATAAAAGGTTAATTGAAGTATCTAGATCACTAGTATATGTGTTTTTACTACACGGTTCTTTCAAATTTTCTTTATACTTGAATATTTTTTCTTCTTTTTTTTTTTTTTTTGGAGAGGTTTTCGTTATAGGGCACGTGCACTCGCCAGACAGACAGAGAGAGAGACATAGAGACAGAAAGCGAGAAATCACCCCCCAGTGGGGATGGTCACGCCGCAATCCCTTCTCCTCCATTCTCCTCTCGGGATCTTGGGTACGCATGCACACGCGCCCAGCGTGAGTTTTAAGCCACCAGGTCCGGGACGTGAACCGCGGTCAACTATATGGGAGTCCAGCGACATAGCCATTACACTAACTGCTGGTTCCCTATACTTGAATATTTTTAAAAAATGTTGAAAAATTGGAAGCCAGAAATACAGACCATAAATATAGACAGTGCCTGGATGAATTTTTATTGCAAAGGGGTCTTGAGTAGGTGAGAAAGTTTCAGAGGTTGGATTTGGACAATAATATGGATAGTTTATGATGGCAGATGTGAAAATGAGGCATATAGAGTAATCACTTCAATATGAAATATTTTTAAATGAGAATGTTATATCATTTGATATCATTTGATATTTGAAAATCATTTGATAAAATTGAATAATCTTTCATAATTAAATCTCTCAGCAAATTAAGAATATAAAAAATGACCTCATTTATTTTTCTTTATTTTTTTTAAAGAGAGATTTTTGCTATAGGACATGTGCGCTTGCCAGAGAGAGAGAAAAAGAGAGACAGAAAGTGAAAAAACATACCGTACCCCAAGGGGATGGTCATGCTGCAATTCCTTCTCCTCCATTCTCCCCTCTGGATTTTGGGCACTCATGCACATGTACCCAGTGTGAGTTTTAAGCCACCAGGTTTAGGACTCAAACTGCAGTCTACTACTTGGGAGACTAGTGACGGAACGATTACGCCATCTGCTGGTCCGAAAATTACTTCATTTCTAATACCATTAGAAAGATGAAGGACATCCCTCCTTTATCATTCCTGGCAACCCTAACAGTAAATAAAGCAAATCAGAAAAATCAGGAAAGCCTCGATGTAGTTTGCCAGATTAAGGACAAGTTCACACCCAGATTCTGGTGCTTATTCAAGATGGGAAAAAACTGACCTTTCCATAGATAGAAGAATGGCACTTTGAAATGTAGCAACTGCAACAGTGCTTCCCACAACACAGCCAGGTATATCCTACAGCCTAGACGTGGTGCTTACTGTACATGACTGCAGACAATCAGAAGGACTCACTGTCAGCAGGAGGTCCAGCAACTGCTGACCAGTGGGCCATGTCCCAGTTGATAAAAGCAGTTATTATATGAAGACAGGCTGAAGAAGGACAGATAGCTTTGTGAAATCACTAATATTTAGAGGTAAAAAGGGTGTAAGAATCAAGAATCAGCCACTTTTTTCTTTTTTAATTGGACACATGCAGTCCAAGATAGAGCGCATTTTCTGGTCAAGGTCAGAGACAAACGAGAAAGCTGAAGTAAGAACCAGATTTTCTCAAGCCTGTTGAAAGTTCAACTCTCAACAACATAGTGCCACAATAAACACATGCAGAAATCATATGTAATTGAGTAAAATCATCTCGTGAGGAACTTGGCATCTGCTAATGCTGGCTGTGATGTCTTCATTCAGGAATTTTCTGTTCCATAAAATATTTAAGAGGGGCCAGGTGCTGAATTCAGACGAATGATTTGAGCAATACATCACAGCAGAATCATATCATCACAGAGCATCCAACCTGGAATACAGTAAAGTGGAGAGCTAGTGCTGTCATTGAATGAGTGACTGACTGTGTAGCAGGGTTCTAAGGAATACCAATTTTCATTTGAATGCAGAAAAATTTAAAAAAAAATAAATAAAACCTGTTCTGGCCTTTGAAACATACTGGAAAGTACTCACACTATAGCTTCACCTCAGCTTGAAAGATATTAAAACCCACTCAGTAAACGACAGATAAATGAGCTGAAATTTACTTTTGGAATGTCCAGAACCTAATGAGCCTACTATTTATTGCACAAAATATCTTACTTTCCATCCCCTCTCTTTCTCATTATGATTATAAATCAAGAATAAGTAGAGAGACCAGCAATTGGCATAATGGCTGTGTTGTTGGACTCCCATATAGTCGACAGTGGTTCAAGTCCCGGACCCGGCGGCTTAAATTCATGCTAGGACGTGTGCGTGCGTACCCAAGATCCCAAGAAGAGAATGGAGGAGAAGAGATTGCAGCATGGCCATTCCCCCCTGGGGGTGATTTCTCCCTTTCTGTAGCTCTGTCTCTGTCTTTCTGGCAAGCGTACATGCCCTATAGCAAAAACCTCTCCAAAATAAATAAATTAATAAATATAAATTAGAAAATAAATTTTAAAAAGATTAAGCAGAGATAGATTAAGACCATTGCAGGCCCTAGGCACTTTTGCCTTTGTAGGAACCTTCCTTCATAAAAATATTAAATTATGGCCCAGCAGGTGGCATGGTGGTAAAGGTGCTGGACTCCCACGTGGCTATCCATGGTTCAAATTGTTGCAGCTTGTTTTTCTCACTTTCCTTCTCTCTCTCTCTCTCTCTCTCTCTCTCTGTCTCTCTCTGTCTCTCTCTCTCTGTGTCTCTCTCTGGTGAGCACAAATGTTCTATAGCAAATTTAAAGTAATAATAATAAATAAAATAAAATAATTCTTTAAAAAATATTGAATTACATTTTTAAAGAGTATTGGCATACAATACATATATTAATCACATATTAAAATATTTTTCGTCACCTAAAAGCTTATATATTAATAAAATTTTTAAAAATTAAAACACTTCTGGGGACCAGCAGTTGGCACAATGGCTATGTCTCTGGACTCCCATGTAGTCGACCACCTGGACCTGGTGGCTTAAACTCACGCCAGGCGCATGTGCTTGCATGCTCAAGATCCTGAGAAGAGAATGGAGGAAAAGGGATTGTGTGGCCATTCCCCCAGTGGGTGATTTCTCGCTTTCTATCTCTGTCATTCTGATGAGCTCACATGCACTATAGCAAAAATCTCTAAGAAAAAAAAAAATAAATAAAACACTTCTATGAGCCCCTGAAAGTATTGTGATGCCTGGACACTGTGTCTAGGTTTAAGAGATAAACTGACCCTTAGAACAAGAACAGACATCATCCTTCAGGAGCTATAGAAATCTCTTTGATAGTACAAATTAGCAAAGC
>NW_006159555.1:6668135-6678321 GCF_000334495.1 Tupaia belangeri chinensis | reverse complement strand
AATTTGTCATCAGAAAGAGTATTTGACTTGCTTGCAAAGGCCGTATTTTATAGGAAAAAAAAAAGTTCTTAATCACCTCACCATATTCAGAACTTAAAAATGATTTAAAAAAGAAAAACACAGAGATTGGTTTTGAAGGTACACATTGACTCTTAGGCAGTATGTGAAACCCAAGTGAGTTAGCTCTTAGCTTAAGGGTTTAATTATTTTTCTTAGCAAAATCACATCTTGAGTATGAGAGAATAGTTAAAATTGCAAATCTTAGATTTACCAATAGAAAGGAAATTCACAGTACTTTGAAACAAACGTTCTTCTCATATGTATCTTAGACATTATCTTTCTTATAACAAGGTCATTTTATTTTATTGCATAGTACTCATGGAGGTAGGAAAGAAAAATGTGAGAATTTAGAGAGTTAAACTAATTTTGCAACACCAGGCCATCCATCAAACATACACTTGCAGGAATTCTTCTGGTCACATCAGGATGAACTGAACTAGAAATAAGATCTCACTAGAATAAAACAAAGGAGAAATACAAATGAGAAAAATGGTGATGTGACTCAATTGAAGTCCATGAGTGTCAATGTTTGACATTAATCATGGGAAGTGCTACTACTATGTTTATTGTCGATTTTTTTTTTCAGTTTTTGAAAATGACTGCATCAACGAGAAATCTGACTTCTAAAGACATTAAATATCAAAATTTAACACTCGAGCACTTGCAAAAACTAAGTGGCTTTCGTGTGGGAGTGTAGAAAAAAACTGCCCACTTTGTCTTTTTTGTTTAGGTTTATATAAAACGAAGTGAATTTATACAACTAAAAATGAATATGCCAGTAAATATCTCTATTTTTTAAATTATTTATATATTAAGATATTTTTATATTCTGTAGTAGCAATTTCAATAGTACAGGATGATATAGTGTTCCATAAAACCATCTCTGGAGCTATTTTGGCTTCTAGTGTTGTGGTAGATGCTTCAAATTTGTCCAGTAGTCTGTCTCATAAAAATTTTAACTGGAATCAGGTGCAGTAATAATTTGAACTTCTAGCTGAAAGACATTTAGTAATTCAAGCCAAAGCCCAACATATTCCATTCATTCAACTGAAGAATGTTTTTTAATCTTTCAGATAAAGTTCATATGCAAGCATGTTCAAAAAATACATGAGAAATGTATATGATAGAAAAAGATATGCACAAATTTCAAAATGAATTAGTATTTTCATTCATTTTCCACAAACTTTTTTTTTTTTGGAGAGTTGTTTTTTTTTTTTTTTTTTTTTTAAAACAATATGCCCTTTCCCAAAAGGTTTTTACTATAGAGCATATGCGCTTGCCAGAAAGAGAGAGACATAGAGACAGAAAGCAAGAAATCACCCCCCTCAGGGTGGATGACCACACTGCAATCCCTTCTCCTGGATTCTCTTCTCTGGATCTTGGGCACACACGCACATGCACCTGGCGTGAGTTTAAGCCACTGGGTCCGGGACTCGGCTACATGGGAGTCCAGCGAGATAGCCATTATGCTAACTGCTGGTCCCTCCACAAACGTTTTGAAATAACCTGTATAAGTCAAGCAGAAATGCACTCATAATTCAGCTATTTTTTTTTTTTTACCTTCCTTTATGTGTCTGTTCTAAGACTCTATCTGGTTTGGGTCATATGTCATAGTATAGAATAAAATAAAAATTCCGTACTTCCCTGAAGAGACTCCTATTGATATCTTAATTTAATAACATGCATTTTGCTTTAATTTTCTATCATTCTAATTTACTACATAGCTCTAGTTAAGCAGTCATACTTTGTTTTTCATTACTTGATTCATGATGAATATTTTTGATAAAACATTAAAATTCCAATTTTTCAAAGTATTCTAAAATTCTATGCTACACTTGCAGCATGGAATAGTAGTTTTACACTATTATGCTAGTAAGAAAATTGAATAGTTCTGGCATTTAAGTTTTAGCCCATGTATGTAAAAAAATACAATCTGAAGAGAAAAACAAAAATTATGAATATTCACAATTAAAAACAACAAAAAAGCATTAATCTTATCACCATGTCCAATTAAATTCAAATGTCTGCTTTGCTTATAGACAGGGGAAATGTATCCACTTCCTTTTCTGATGCTGAAAAGTTATGAACTTTTCCGAACATTTCTGAACAGTGGTGTGAACAACTTCACTTCTTCTAGAGGTGCATTCTCTCTGATTTAGTTCATTATGAACAATAAACTTGGTTTTAACAATATCTGGTGTTCATCAGTAGATACTCATTCTATTCCTAAATATTACTTAGGTTTTGTTGCTTGTTTCAGTTTTCCAGTTTGTGACTTAAAATAACTGGGCATTTGTCCTCAGAATTTGAGATTTTTTTTTTTCTAGCTATGGAAATGAGAGAGAGAGAGAAAGGAAGAGAAACAAAAATAGGCATTGTCAACATAGTCTCACTGTGTGGCAATCTTCCTGCACCACGCTCCCAACCAGTGAGGATTGTAGTGTACACAACAATTCTAGAGTGTTTAGGTTCGCTGAGTAATAAACCCAGGCCTTCCATGCCATTTCTGGTCTCCCAAGAGGTGTTATCTGTGCAGCACCAAAGACAGGCCAGAATCTAAATTCTCTGAAAGCTTTAGAAAACAAAAAATGTTTGCTAAAATCTCACTGGACAAGAAAAATTCCTATCAGATTTATTGGATTTCTTTCTCTATTTTTTATTTCCTCAGAAATTTGCTACAAACTTTTCTTAGGTTGCTTTTCTCTCTGGTTTTGAAAGAGAAAGATTTAAACACTTGAGATCGATCACTGACCTTAATCTGATGTATTCCTTGAATATTATCCTCTAGGGTAATGATGGACTTCAGTAGTCAACTTGATTCCAAAAAGGCCTGGTTGGAATTCAGAACTGTGTATTTCTTTCTTTTTAAAAATTTTCTATAGATTATGTGCACTTGATGGAAAGAGACAGAGAGAGAGAGAGAGAAAGAGAGAAAGAAAGAGAGAAAGCACCTCCACCCCAGAAAGAACTTCACTTCCATTCTCTGGGGATTTTGGGCATGTATGTACAAGTGCCTGGCGAATTTTTCAAGCCATCAGGTCTGGACTCAGATTGTACAGTCGGCTATGTGGGATTTAGCTTCCTGAACCTCCACTCAACCTGACTGGTCCCAGAATTGTACATTTCAATTTTAGTTTTAATATTCTATTTATGATTAGAGAAGGCAGGTATGGATTATTTCTCTGTCTCATATTTGCACACAGGCCAAGTTAGACCCACCCAAATAATCATAGGTATTGCAGAAACCTTGAAGACCAATGGTCCACTTCCCTATAAAGTTTAAACACTGCCTCCACTACCCACTCAGAAAGTAATATCTAGATTTTTTTCTTGAGAGGTTTTTGCTATAGAGCATATGTGCTTGCCAGAGAGACAGAGAGAGACAGAAAATGAGAAATCACCTCCCAAGTGTAATGGCCACATCACAATCCCTTCTTTTCCATTCTCCTCTCAGGATCTTGGGCACACATGCACACACGCCCAGTGTGAGTTTAAGCCACCAGGTCCGGAACTCAAACTGCAGTCAACTACATGGGAGTCCAGCGACATAGCCATTACGCCATCTATTGGTTCCAGTAATTATCTAGATCTATATAATCAATATGACCATCAACTGAATCCTGCCTTAATGGTTAAATATTGACATCTTAATGATTTCTCACTTTCTCTCTCTCTCTCTCTCTCTCTCGTACACGTGACTGCACATGCCCTCTGGCAAAAGTCTCTCTCTATAAAATAATAATAATATAATTATAGGCTGTGTATAGAGGAGAAATATTCGGAAGTCAAAGATATTTAGGAGTACATATTACACAAGAAAAAAAAGTTATAATTAGAGCTAGATTGTATACTGAAATATTTATTTTAAAAATATGCTTGAAATATTTATGTGTAAGCATAGCATATGATGAACAAGGACCATGAAGAGGACCTGCCATTGTCTTGATCTGGATTTGTCTGTAGTGAATCTTGATAGGTTTCCTCATTGGGCATCAACGTACTACATACTCCACTAGACAGTTTGATACTTTAGTATTTCCTTTTTATTATAGTGCTCATAGAAATTAGTAAAAGAAAATTATTGTATTCACCTAATGTACGTTCACAATGCAATTGTGCAATTCTTTATATAACAATGGAGAAACAGTGATCCAGCTTTTACTTAAGCATTTCTGGTTGGGACCAGCAGTTGGCATAATGGCTACGTCGCTGTACTCCCACGTAGTCGACCGCGGTTCCCGTTCCAGACCCAGTGGCTTAAAACTCACGCAGGGCACGTGTGCATACGTGCCCAAGATCCCGAGAGGAGAATGGAGAAGGGATTGTGGCATGACCATCCCCCCTGGGGGGTGATTTCTCGCTTTCTGTCTCTATGTCTCTCTCTCTGTCTTTCTGGCGAGCACACGTGCCCTATAGCAAAAACCTCTCCAAAAAAAAAAAAGAACTACTTAAGCTGTAGCCAAAATGTTAGGGGCTTTGCTTTATGAGCTCCTGTCTAGAATCCAGTGTATATGGGGATTCTCAATAATGCTTTCCATTGATTGCTGCCTTCAATGCTAATATTATTGACTTTATATTTTATATTTCACATTTCTACCTCTTTTTTTCTTCTGTGCTTCATAGCAAATAGTAAAACTGAACTCATTTAGAATTTATTGTTAACTTTATTAAAATTTCATGAAATGGCAATATAGTTGGTTAAGCATAGAGACAACTGAGATTGGTAGAGTTTCACGTTTTCTGATTAGATGAAAGACCTCTGCAACTTCTCAGTGGTAAATAAAAACTAACACAACACGTAGACGTAATGCATGCTTGTGTTCCTCTACCTGCCTGTACTGGTAAGCAATGAACTAATATGATTTCACATAAAGTCACCAAAATGAAAACAGTACTAGGAAAAGCCAAGAAAAATTAACACAAGTCATTCCAATGCCACAAAATACACATTCTCCATGCTGTGGTTGGTATTTCTAAATTACCAATCTGTTAAATAGGTCCCTTGTGTAAATCTTGGGAAACCAATTTTTAAATCTTGTCTATGGTTATTTCACCTTCAGAGATAAGAAGGGAAAATAAGTGACACTGTATATAGAACTTTTCACTGAGGGTATGTCCCTGGCTAAAAACAATAGAAAAGTAAATGTTTTGCTATTACAGCAAGCAAAATAGAATAGATAAGCCCATTGTAATCAGTACCTACTTTCCTAAAAGAATCTTAAAAAAAAAAAAGAAAGAAAAAAAAGTTAAGAGCACCAGCCCTTTCAATGCAGTTGTTCCATAGAAAACAGAATATTGAAGTATGAATCTTGCTTTTTTGAACAGAAGGGAGAATTATATACTATTAAGCATATTGTTGTGAACATTTTGCTTGTTAACAATCTTTGCAATAATTTCCATGAAGCATCAACAAAAATTGAAATGTAAGACAGAGACCACAGGAGTCACTAAAAGAATATCCATGATCTGACACATCAATCTAGAGGGAAAACAGATCAAAACATGTCTTCACTTTGAGTTTCAACCTTGAGCACAGGGTTGGGAGATGAGAAAATAGACAAATTGTGCCACTATGCATAGTTGCTAGTTAAGTTTTATTTAAACAGTTGATGTTAAGGGAATTCAATTTTGACAAATATATTCAGTAGAATGGAAGAAATTAGATGCACTAGCCTTAACTCACTTGGCTATCTCAGAAGCCATCTGCAATAAATGTCTAAGAATAATGCCTTCCTCCCAGGGGGAAAAAAAATCCCATGTCCTAATTCCTGAAATCTTTGAATATATTACCTATCAGGGCAAAGTAATTTTTGCTGATATGATTAATTTAAGTATCTTGAGATGTAGAAATTATTCTTGTCCCTATAAGTAAAAGAGAAACAGAGAAGGATGAGAGTCAGAGAGAACTGAAGATGTAACACCCTTGACTTGGAAAAAGAGAGGGAGGCCATTTGCCAAGATATGGAAACGTTAAGGGGAAAATACTTTCTTATAGCTATCAGAAATAAACACTGTTCAACTGGCACTTAATTGTAGCTCAGTGAAATCCAATTTAAACTTCTGACTTCCAGTAATGTAAGATAAAAATATGTGCTATTTTAATCTGTTAAGAGTGTGAAAATTTATTATAGCTAAAAATTTTCTTAGCTAATAGTAAATTAATAAAATAAATGTGAAAACCACCATAATGTTACACTATCATTTGCAAAATCAATTCTGTACTTTCTATCCTGAATTTCAAGTCCCTCTGGGTTCCTGTTGTATATATTAATTCACATTTCCCAAACCCTCCAATGAGCAATGACTCTAATAATATTAAACTACTTATATTTTCTATTTCTTTCTTTTTGAACTAAACTTTATATTTTGAATTGTATATTCAGATGGGGACATAAGAAATAACACAGTAGGATTTTGTGTTTTGTGTGCCAGTTTCCTCAAACTGTACTATCTTGCTAAAACATACCACAAGCAGGATACAAACACCAATACCATCAAGACTCGGGACTTATCCATAGCGTCACTGTATTTTATCCCGTCACTGCTTTTTGGTCACATCTACTTCCCTCTTATTCTCTGTAGTCTCTTAACGGGTGGCAACCACTCATCTCTTTTCCGCTTCTATAATTTGACTATTTCAATCATGTTATGATATGGTATGTAAATTCTTTGGATTGACTTTATCCATTAGCATAATAATCTAGAGATTCGTCCAGGCTATTTTATTTTGTAAATACATGTACATGTATATATAGTAGTTTATTCCTTTCCTTGTTGAGTAGTATGCTAAGTTATAACTGTGTTGGAGTACGTTTCACCAGCAACTTGTTGAAGGAAATCTTAGTCTTTTCAGTTTGGGACTATTGATGTAAACATTGTATGCAGACTTTTGTGCAAACTTAGTTTTCATTTCCTGGCTTAGAAGCCCAAGAACACAATTGCTCAGACATTTGGTAAGTACATGTTTGTTTGTTTGTTTGTTTATTTATTTATTTATTTATTTATTTATTTTTGCCAAAGTGCTTTCCAGAGTGCCTATATCATTTCACATTATCATCCAACAATATAGAAGTGATTCAGTTTCTCTACATCCTCAATATTTGGTGTTGTCACTGGCTTTTTTTTTTAATCGTTATAAGAGGTGTGTAGTGATATTTTCTGAGGATTTGGGGTTGCATTCCCTTAGTGGCTAATGCTATTGAAAATATTTTAGTGGGCTTATTTGCCATGTAAATATCTTCTTTGGCGATACATCTCTTCATGGCTTTGGTACATATTCTAACTATATTGTTTTAATTTAATATTCAGTTTTGAAATTTCTTTATATGTTTTTATTTTGTGAAAGCTTCTTTATTGTTTCCATAAGAGAGGGGGGAAAAATCAGAGAGAGAGAGAGAAATACAAGTATCTTCATGCCACAATTTCCTCCAGCTTTTTCCATCTAGCTAGGATTATGGACATGCACGTACTCTGCATGTATAAATCTGCCCAGGAACGGAACCCCAATCTTTCATACAGCTTCCAGCATTGCAGTGTTGTGCTATTGCTGCACCACACAGGTAAGTCATCTTTATCTTTTTTTTTATATTAATCATTTGTTGGCTATGTGGTATACAAAGCAACTTTCTCACAGATTGTAGGCTATCTTCACCCTAAAAGATGGTCTTTTATAGAGTAAGTGATTATAATTTTGATGAAATCAAGTTGGTGTTTTTCCTTCATAGATTTCTGTGAAATATGTGTAAGTACATTTTTTAAACATGCATGTTTTATTGTTATCTATTATGCATTACTAGTTTTATTCTATTATACAGAGAATATACTTCACATTTCCCATTGTTTTAATTTGTTGAGTATTTTTAATAGCCCAGGATATATTATAGTTTATCTTGGTGAAAGTTTTATGGGTGCTTCAAATAAAAACATGGACTTTTTTATATTATTTTATTTTTAACTGATTTGGGAAATTTGGGGCCATTATTTTTTAATACTTTCGCCGTTCCAATCTCTTTCTCCCTTCTCTCTCTCTGGAACTCCAATAAATCAAATACTAGTCCAGGGACCAGCAGATGGCACAATGGTTATGTCACTGGACTCTCATGTTGTCAACTGTGGTTCAAGTCACAGACCTGGTGGCTTAAAACTCACACCAGGCACGTGTGTATGCATGCCCAAGATCCCGAGAATGGAGGAGAAGGGATTATGGAGTGGCTATCCTCCTGGGTGGGTGATCTCTCATTTCTGTCTTTCCAGTGAGTGCATGCACCCCATAGTAAAAATCTCTCTTTAAAACAAACAAACAAACAAACAAACAAACTGTTAGCCCTCTTGTTATTGCCCCACAGGTCTGTAATGCTCTGCTCATTTTACACACACAAACACACACACACACACACACACACACACACACACAGATATTTTTTTGTTTGTTTGTTTGTTTGTTTGTTTGTTTTGTCAGAATGGGCAAATTGTAATGATCTGTTCTCCAGTTCACTGATATGTCCTTTGGGGGAATGAGTCTCACTTCCTTACCTCCAAGTGAGGATATAAACTCAGCTTCCTTCTGTGCCATGTTTCCTGCAGAGAGGAAAGAGAAGGAAGGAGGTTAAGACACTCGTTTGTTGCACAGGTGTGGGAATAGAAACAACTCCATGATCCATTTCCCCTGCACCTCCTGCACACACACAAAGTGCCAACTAGTGCCACCTCCCACCACCTTGCTCTATATCATAGCTGACCAGAAAAGACTCAGCTCTTTCCTGGGCCTCATCCAATAGCAGGGGCAGGGGGCAATGGGAGAAACCAGAGCACTAACCAGCAGTAACTCAAGCCCTAGATTGCCTCTGCTAGAAATCACTCCCCCTTTATATTTGCCTGGACAACATTTCAATATTCCACGTGTAAGTCCTTTTTAACTTGAAAGTTGAGAAAATGACTATGTCTTAAGAATCTGATGGCATTTGTAACTTAAGATGTGTTTTTTATTGCCTCTTTGTATGTTCATAAGACTTTACTTCCTCAAGAGTAGTTTCAGCCACAGCCCATAGTATGCACTTAATATTGAGTTGAACTGAGTGATTTTATTTTATTCTGAACATTATATAAAGTTTACTATGGGAAGTCACAGAATGCATAGGTTACATTGTTGGACTTACATGTAGTGGACCATGATTCAAGTCCTGGACCCGGAAGCTTAAAACAACACTGGGTGTGTGTGTGCATACATGCCCAAAATCCTAAAAGGAGAACGAAAGAGAAGGAATTGAGTCATGGCCATTCCCCACCCCTCCCCCGGGGGGTGATTTCTCGCTTTCTGTCTCTCTTTTTCTCTCTTGTAAATGCATGCAGCTAAGAGTAAAAATCTCTCTCAAAAAATAATAATAAGTTTACCGTGCATTTTCCTAGTGGTAGTAAAATAGTCATAGGTTTGTTTAAGTCAGAAAAGCTATCATGTGGGATGAAAGTAGGTGGTGTTCATATTAATCACATCTCTCTGATTAGTTCATCCCTGCATATGCCCCAATTATCATCAAGTAGAAAGATTCTTACTTGTCTCTTTGTCAGCAGAGGGGAGAAAATGCAGAACTGGAACAGATCATGAGTATTTTAGAAAGAACTTAAGGGGAAAAGAGAGAAGTGATGGGAATAACAAAAATTGAAAAAAGTATACTTTTTTAGCAGTGGTCTCCAGGCATGAAAAATTAAACAAGTTTTACTACAAATCTTTTAGAAAAAATTATCTGTTTAAGTTAAATTATTCCTATATTGTTCCTCGAATTCTCTCCTCTGCAACTATTTTCATTTCTAACAATAAAAAGTCCTATGTGACTAAAAGAATTTGGTGTCAACCCATCGACAAAGTCAGATCATTACAATTCTTTTACACTGAGGAATTCAAGCCGCTGCCAGCTTCTTGGATCTGATATTCAAAGGCAGAAATATAAAACTGCTACTGCATTTGACTGAATTACAAAATAAGCAGCACAGTTAGCCTGGATGTCAGAAAGCAACTTTAAAGTTCTGGAGGAGAAAAGGCATTCCTTCAGGGGCTGCTCCAGGAAGTTAGTCTGGAATCTGTCATGCATATACAACAGACAGAATCCATGCTCTGCACTTATAGGGAAAG
>NW_006159555.1:6638512-6667906 GCF_000334495.1 Tupaia belangeri chinensis | reverse complement strand
GAATGAGGAATGACCACCTGCAGTACCACGCTGATCACGATATTTAAATTCTCAGCTTCAGTTTCTTCCCCAGTGAATAAAAACAATGCAAATTTACTGGGTTATTCTGACCTTGGAGTGAAATACTGTGAACAAAATGCTAGATCCCCATCTTAGTATACAGAAAAGTCCCAACAACATTAGTTAAAATAGTCTTCCTACAACATGACTAAGGCACTCCCATGAGGTAGCACTAGATTCCTCACCAAAAAAGTCAAAACAGGGCTCAGCCTGGCAGCACAGTCACTGGCAAATTGAATAGTATTGCTAGAGGTCACATGGCCAAGCACAGATCTGGATCCCTAGGTTGGTCTGAAACATATTGGCCAAGTGTGTATATGTCCAAGATCCTGATAGGCTGGAAGACTGGAAATGAGGATCATAATATGATGAGAATCTGTCATATGTGCTCATCACATACGACAGTGAAAACCAAAGATAAGACCATTGAGAAATCTTATGTCTGTGTGAATATTCCAAAATCTCCCTAAGAAATAAACCAAAAAATAAAATAAAGACAAGAGAAGATTAGAAGATTATAAGCAATCTTCGCTTTTGGAAAACTTATACTAAGATCAAAATGAGATTTCAGAAAACCAGAAGCTTCTGATATTGACTATTTACATAATGAATATAATTATGGTAAAGGGTGTTTTTAATGAGAATACTGGAACCTGGAAAATGAGGGTATCAGATGTTGTATGGCTCCTTTGGAAGGTCCTAGAAGCACTTTGCCCTTCTGAGGGTGAGAGTGATCAGTCACAACCCACTACAGCAGCAACAGCATGGCCTGTGGGTTCTAGGCAGACCTGACACATACTCATTAGTTATCACGTGGCTTCTGGGCAGATAGCATCAAAATGCATCTCAGCTATGACTATCCCTTACTATCTCAACACAGCCTGCCTATTCCAAGCTGCCATCATCTCTCCTGTACCTAAGTCATAACCTTACAAATTGATTGTTTGCCCTAACTTTTGTCCTATTCTTCACAAAGCAGCACAAGTGATGCCTTTCAATTTAAGTCAGTTCCTGACACTGCCCTGCTCAAAATCTGAGAACTTTCTATTACGTCAAGGAAAACAAACTCCACACCACAGACTTAGGTGACTCATGTAAACTAGCCACTTTGTCTCTAATCCCATCAGCAGACCTCTTGGCCTTCCTCATTTTGTTCTAACCAGTAGTAGTCGCCTGGTGCCCAGGACATTGCTGTTCAAGGCCTTCCTCCCTTACTTTACTTATGTCTCTGATCAAATTATCTGCTTTTCAGAGCCCTTCTAGCAATTAAATTAAAACATTCACTTTCTACCCCCATCACATTCTATCCAGTTATTATTTATTTTTATTTATTTATTTGTTTATTTTTAGAGAGATTTTTTGCTATAGGGCATGTGTGTTCCACCAGAGAGACAGAGAGAGACAGAAAGACAGAAAATGTGAAATCACTCCCTGGGGGGATGAACACACCACAATCCCATCTCTCTCACTCTCCTCTACAGATTTTGGGCATGCACGCATATGTACCCAGCTTGAGTTTAAACCACCAGGTCTGGGACAAGAACTGCAGTCAACTATGTGGGAGTCCAGCAACGTAATCATTAAGTCATCTCCTGGTCCCCAGTTATTATTTATTAACTTAGGGTTTTTTTCAATTGACAAGTAAAATTGTATGTATTTATCATGTACAATACGATGCTTTAAAGTATATATACATGGTAGAATGGCTAAATCTAACAAAAGAGCATGTGCTTTCCCTCATACAGTTCTCAAGTTTGTGATGAGAACACTTCACATCCACTCAAGCACCAGATAGTCCATCCATGTTGACAGCTATGGTTTTCTTTAAGGCATCTATCACTATGTGCAATCTATTTCATACATTTATATCCTTATTTTTCATTGTCTGTCTCCTCTACTAACTGTAAAAGATTAGATTTTATCTCATTCACTGATATCAACTCAAAGTGTACAAGTGTGTTGGCATATACTAGGGGGCATCAACGAGTTTATGGAAAATAGATTTTAGTGTAAAAAATTCTGAAATCTATGCATAGTTTTCATAATATTCATAGCTCATAAACTTTCTTTTTATTTATTTATTATCATCATAATCTTGTTCATATTACATTGAATCACATATAACTTTACAGTGTATTAACATTTCTTTTTCCAGAAGGAATACCATGCATATCAGTCAATATAAAGACATTAAAATCCTCATTTCAACCCAATAGCTTTTCATTATTTTTCCAGATCACCATTAATATTATTCCAATTATTTTTTTAAATAGTCAATTACTATTTCTCATTTTGCTTGTAAAAAGACTTTACCCAACATGAAATATTTCACAGATCAAACCAATTGAGAAAACTACACACATCACCATCAACAGGTAATAAACCATATCTGTGTCCTACTAATGTCATGTCTATTTGTTCTCTTGCTATATTTCTCTATACTCTTCTCTTCTCCTGTCCCATTCCACACTGTCTTATCCTCGTTAACTATTTTCACTGCTTTTATGTCCTCCAATATTTCGATCTCTACCATGGAGTGCAGATAGTCGGTACATATTAAGTGGATACACACAATATCTTTCTTTCATATCTTGGCTTACTTCACTCAGCAATAGATCCTCCATATCCAACCACTTACTATCAAATGCTAGGGTCTTGATGTTTTGATGGTTGAGTAGTAGTCTATTGAGCATATATGCCACACTTTTTCAATCCATTCCTCTGTTAGTGGACATCTGGGTTGGTTCCATGTCTTGGCAATCGTGAATAATGCTGCAATAAACATTGATGTGCAAGCACTTTTCCAACTGAGCCTTCTCCTGTCCTTTGGGTAGATACCCAGAAGATGAATTGCTGAATCAAATGATAGTTCTATTTGTAGATTTTTGAGGAACCTCCATATTGTTCTCCACAGTGGCTAAACTAGTTTACATTCCCACCAACAGTGTAGGAGAGTTCCCTTTTCACCACATCCCCATCAACACTTATCATTTTTTATATTTTTAATCTTTGCCATTCTGACAGGGATTAGGTGGTATCTCATTGTGGTTTTTATCTGCATCTCCCTTATGATGAGGGATGTTGAGCATTTCCTCACATGCTTTTTGGCTGATCATTTGTCTTCCTTAGAGAGCTTTTTGTTCAGCTTAATTTCCCATCTTTTAATTGGGATAATCATTTTTTTTTTTTCTCGTAAGGCCCTTGAGTTCCCTGTGTATTCTGGTTATCAGTCCCTTCTCTGAGGCATATTTTTACAAAAATATTCTCCCATTCTGAGGGGTGTCAATTCACACGTGTTACTGTGTCCTTTGCTGTGCAGAAATTTCTTAGTCTGATATAGCCCCACTTGTCTATTTTAGAGATTATTATATCTCATAAACTTCCTGAAGACCCTTTGTAGAATACTCTAGTAGTAATACCTGACTCTCCACCTCTTGGTTTGAAGTAGTTTTGTTTCCTGGCTCCCTTTTCTACAATAGCTCTGGTGTATGCTTACCTAATGGAAAGGACTTGGTTTTGCACCAAATCAATTCTAGCCAGGCTGTTTTCTAACTGGGAACTTGGACAAACAAGTAAAACATAGTAAGTTTAGGTCTTCAGATCTTTTATAGGTAAATAAGTAAAATAATATTTACCTCAGAGAGTTTTCACAAATATTAAATTAATTTACAGTTAAATTAGGGACCAGCAGATGATGCAATGGTTATATAGTTGGATTCCCATATAGTCGACCATGGCTTGAGTCCCAGACCCAGTGGCTTAAATTCACATCAGGTGTGTATGTGTGTGTGTGTGTGTGTGTGTGTGTGTGTGTGCGCATGCCCAAAATCCTGAGAGGAGAATGGAGGAGAAGGTATTGCTATGTGGCCACCCCCTCTGAGGGGGGAGGGGTGTGATTTCCTGCTTTCCATCTCTCTGTCTCTCTCTGTCTTCCTGGTGAGCATACACCCTAGCAAAAACCTGTCTTCTAAAAAAAAAATAGAAAAATAAAAAATTACAGTTAAAGTTCTAGGACTATTCTAACCTCCTTAAATATTACACTTTTATTATTATTATTATTATTATTATTATTATTATTATTATGATACTTATTCTATTGGGATACCTTCTCTATCACCACATTTTCTTTTAAAAACAAGGCCTCTCCCTCTGTTGCCCAGGCTAGTCTCACACTCACTGCTTTAGACCCCCAAAGAGCTAGGGCTACAGGAACTAGCTACTATGCCCATCTTCCCATCACTTTTTATCTCTACACTGATCTTTATCTGTCCCTAGTTGGACTTACCCTTTCTGCCTCAGTGATTCTCTCAACACCCGAAGATACCTCCCTCCTTCATTCTTCATTTTTCTGGCAATGCACAATATGTTCGTTTTCTGAAATGGTGTTTTTCTGCATCTGTTCTTCAACATGGTAGATTAACTTGTCTGCAAAACATGATGACTTAACTTGGTTAATTATAATATTGATGGTTTCTTCTTTTCTCAGCTGTTTGCTACTTCAAATAAATAGGTAAAAACTAAATATTGTTAAAGTTCTTAAGATCAACGGCTTGCAGTGTCATTTGTAACAGTTAAACACATCTAAAAGTAAATCTTGTTACTAAATTTAATATTAGAGTCTGAATAAGTTATTCTTTAAAATTTAATATGTCCTCCTTTTTAATTTCATAGTATATCAAGTATACAGGATATATTTTTATGCTTTGAAACTAACAAAATAACTAAATCTATAAAGAAAATTAAGATACATTACTTTTTGAGATTTTTTTAATTTTACATTTTCCACAGTTCTTTAAAAATGTCCTTTCTCTATAAATTCAGAATTTCCGGAAACATTATGACTTTTCTTCTAGAATGTCCTAAGGCAGGTGTTAAATTCTGAAATAATCCTTATGTTTGGAGAAGTAAATTAAGTGTAATGAGCTGGTAAGTGTGGGACACTGGATTGCAGGGGCATTGCTGTGGCAGGATTGGGAGGGTACTTTGTTACTTGCCTGAATTACCTAGACCTATAGCTAGTAGTTACAGGGTATGGGTCAGGCATTACTGAATTAAATAATTTGTGTCCATTTATATGGTATAAATATATACTACTCAGTAATGTACGTTTTTGTGTTGTGAATTTGTTTTGCTTATGTGAGTAGTAGAGTCCCTAGAAATTATAAATAACTAGGTGCTAAATATGCTGTGTTTGTACTTCTCCTAAGAGATATTATGTTGTAATGTAGCCTATTATCAATATAGATCAGTATATATAATGCATATTTGAAAGTGGATGGGGACAGCCAGTGATATAGTATTTAAGGAGTCTGAATCCCACATGACCTACTGTGTAGCTGGACCTGGTGGCTTGAAAAACATGCCCAGCATGAATACAGGCATGCCCAAAAATCCTGAAAGGAGGGAGAAATGGGAGAGAAGGGATTACAGCAAGACCATTCCTATGGAAGTGCTTTCTCACTTTCCCTTTCTCTTTCTGTCTCTTTATCTCTATTTTGCTCTCTCTCCAGTGAGTACACATGCCTTCTGGTAAAATTTTTTTTAAAAATGTTCAGGTACATGAATAACTGAGAGCAAAATGGTAAAGATGGATTAGACAACTTATCCTACTTTGAGAAAGTTCTTTGAAGAGTAAAGTTTAAACTGAGTCCATGTGGCACTGATTGATATTTTTTCAGACAGAAACAAGACTAAGAGGCAAGCCATTGAGTTGAGAAAATATTTGACAAATATGAAAACAAAAACAAGGCCAAATTGTTCTGAATATATAAAGAAAAGAGATCAGAATGAAATTAATTTGAAAGGTGCACAAGAGGTAGATTATGCATGATCTGATAGGCCATAGTAAGGAATTTGTGTTTGAAATGGTGGGTGGTATTTGATGGGAAGATAACTAAATTTTTAAAGAAGAATATTACTGTTCAATTTATAATATAATAATATTACACTGTTTATTATGGATTTAAAAAAGGCTTAAATGAGGGTAAGACTTGAAGAAGAGATTGGTTAGGAGGCACAATATTAGGTCATTCAAATTAAAATAGTAGAAAAGTAGAGAGAGGAAAACAAATGGGCACAAGATATATTTGGAAAGCATGAGCAATAGGAGTTGTGGTTTAATTTACTTGGAGGATTGAGTAAGACACTAAAGTTTCCAGCTTCAGTGTCTTAGTAGGTAGTTTTTGTTTGTTTGGGTTTTTTTTTGGTTTTCATTTTAGGTTTTTGCCATTGGGCATGTATGCTCACAAGAGAGCGAGATTGTGAGAGGGAAAGTGAGAAATTACCCCCCAGGGGTAATTATCCTCCAAGTAATTGCACGCCACAATGCCTTCTCCATTCTCCTCGTGGGATTTTTAGACACACATACACACATGTACTGGTGCAATTTTCAAGCCACACAGGTCTGAGATTCGAACTGTGGTTGATCATGTGGGATTTTTTAGTGCCTTAACCACCACACCACCTGCTGTCCCTAGTGGGTGGCTTTAATAATTACTGAAACAGAGAAATCCCAGAAAAAGTTCATTTTGATGAAATCAGGAGGTATTTATGGAAAATATTGTTTAACATATCTATAAGGCATTCATTTGGAAATGTCAAGTAATCTAGAAATTAAGTGAGTCTAAAGGTGAAAGAGTAACTGTACAGGAACAAAGAAATAATGATTTAATATCATCAAGAAGCTACAACACCAGTACTGCACATTCCTTGTGGATAGATCTTCAAAAGCCAAGATCAAAATGTGTAAATTATTTACACGCTGACTAAAGAATAATCATGAGCATCACTCTTTAAGATAATCACAACAGATTATGCTCTGGATTTAAGCTTTAAACAAGTTAGAAATGTAGTCCCCATAGCTCAGTGCTCTATAGTAATGCTTGAATCACTAGAATTAAATAGTTGCAAACTCAAAGAAAGTAAAACAACTCTGTTAGACATATTAGTTTATTAGCGACATTGACTGTAGAGTGATTTGAAGGCACAGTCTACCTTAGATCAAGCCCAGCTACATTGATACACACTGCTAAGATACTATGCTGCACAGGCTGGGACCACATGGGAAACCTGGGTTCAAATCCCAGACCAACATAAAGGCCAAGTGCAGTGGTATGTGCCTTTGATCCTAGCAATTCAGAAAAGCTGGGCAACATAGTGAGATACTGTCTATAAAGTTGGACGTGGTGACATGTGCCATGATGTTGGGAACTGATATTGCACCAAAACCAGTGGTTCTCAACCAAGGGAATGATTTTGCCATCCAGGGACGTTTGACCATGTATGACAATGAGGGGAGCTAGTGCTACTGATACCTAATGGGGATAGGACAGACATGCTACTAAATGCACAGCTAGCTCCCTTCAGAAAAGAATTAACCATCAAAAATGTCAATAGTATCAAGACTGAGCAACCCTGAAGTAAGATGAGGCAAGAACCAAAAATGTCTTTACTGATGATACCACATCATGCTAGAGCTTGCACCTTCCTTTTTCTGCCTCCATGTATTCTGACTTTTGTAATCTCTCTTATATACCCACATATTTGGTTGAAAGGGGGATACATTTCCAAAGCTTGCCATTTTCTTGATGCCATATAAAACAAATCTAGAAACCTATTTGTCCTAAAAGACTTATCAATCTAGCAATAATATACACTGGAAGAATTTTCCATCCAATTGCATGCCATAATTTGCTAAGAGTAATTTTGAAAACTTTATTTTTGTGTAACAAAATCACAATAAAGCAAAGCAGATAACTCAGTTAAAGAAGAAAGTCATTTACTGAATTTAAAACTTTCATAAGACAAAATACTGTTCCTACCTTATTGAAGCACAGAAAAGTTTTAGAAGTTTGATACTCCTCAAAGATGAGTTTTTCCTAGTCACAATGTGGATGTTTGTTAAGTTGCTAAAGATGCAAAACGAAGTTGCTAAAAATAGAATGTAAAAAAAAATAGAATGTAGATTTTGAATTGCCATTATGAAAAAAGGTTTTCCATAAATGTGTAAAGCTTTAAAAAGGTGGCTTTTTTTTTCCTTGCCTTTAAAGGTTGATATGAAAATATTACCAAGGCACAGGCTTCAATTCCTTTAACTTTATGTCCAGGAAAACAAATGGGATATCTAAACATAATCTCACAATGACAACATTAGATGGTAAAGTTTTTATTTTTACTTTTTCTGCCTTTTTCAGCTATAACTTTGAAAGCACAAAATTATTCATGTAAGTAGGCAGTGCAATGATTTTTTTTAGTAAATTTATTTAGTTTTTAAACCATCATTATAATACAGTTACATAACATCTCATAATCTAAAAATGTTCCCTCATGCCTATCTTAGGTCAATATATGCTTCACTCCCAGCCCCAGGAAAGCAGTAATCTCCTTGCTATCTCTATCATCTCATCTTTGTGAGACATGTCATTTAAATAGATGTATGCGATATGTAGTATTTTATGTTTTGTTCTTTCACTTAACCTAATTACTTTAGCAATTAGATTTAATCAATTGCTATAGATTGTAGTAGTTCATTGCTTTTCAGTGCTGTGTAGTGCTCTGATATGAACTTGATTGTATATATCACATTTTTAAAATGATTAGTAGTTAATGG
This sequence comes from Tupaia belangeri chinensis, assembly GCF_000334495.1. NCBI lineage: Eukaryota > Metazoa > Chordata > Mammalia > Scandentia > Tupaiidae > Tupaia > Tupaia belangeri. Next base: position 6,659,238 of record NW_006159555.1, on the reverse strand, counting down.
GAGTTTGAATTGCTTTGTGTTTGGCTATTATGAATAATAATTCTATAAATATTTGTGTATAAGTATGTATATGAATACATATTTTAATCTTCTTGAGTAAATATTTAGAGATAAAATTACTATTCTTGTGGTTATTTTCAAAAGGGATTATATCATTTTAGATTGTATAAAGAAATAATCACAAATATCCAGGTTTTTAATATATTATAATTTAGTGATAAATATATATTTAATAATAGCACAAAAGAAGGATAAATCAATGGACTCAAATTACAAAATTGATGCTATATTTTACCAGAATTAGGTCATTGTTAATCTGAATTAAATTATGACAAATTGCCCCTCCCCTTTTCTGCCATTATGACCAGTAGGTGGTGTGGTGGTTGAGGGCTCTGGACTCCCACATGGCCAACCACAGTTCAAATCCTAAACTTGGTGGCTTGCTTTCTCTCTCTTTCTCTCACTCTGTCCCTCTTTGGTCAAATTTAAATGAATAAATAAATAAAGTTAGATAAAATAATTCTTTAAAAAATGAACTGTAATCTTTAGAAAAATTGCTAAGAAAATAACTCAAAAAGAATGAAAAAAGTGAACAAAGGTTTTCAAATATTCCACTAAAAATATCCAGATAACAGACAAAAGGCAGTGAAGGAGAAAAAAGAAACCAAAAGGATATGAGACAAATAAAAACAAATAATAGAATGGCAAGTACAAACCTAACTATGTCAATAAATGCATGAGTATGAATGAACTAAACGAAAAGAAGTCAAATGGAAAGAGTTTGCCAGACTTCATAAAAAAAAAAAAAATCAAGATCTAATGATATGTTTAATACGAAAAAAAACACTTTAGATTAACATACACAAATAGATTGAAAACTAAAAAGATATAAGAAGATAAACCCTACAAATGGTAATTATAAAGAACAAAATTGGAAAAACAAATATCAGAGCAAAGAGACTTTTAGAAAAATTACCAGAGCATACGGATCAGCAAATGGGGTAACGGTTACGTTGCTGGACTCCCACATAGTCAACCATGGTTCGAGTCCTGGACCCAGTGGCTTGAAACGGTGGGGACATGTGTGTGCATACATAAAATCCTGACAGGAGAATGGAGGAGAAGGAATTGAGGCCTGCCCATTCCTTTTAAGGGGTGATTTCTCACTTTCTGTCTCTGTCTCTCCAGTGAGCATACATACCCTATACTAAAAAATTCTCTCGCTCTCCAAAAAAAAAGGAAAAGAAAAAGAAAGATGACCAGAAAAATAAAGACCATTTTAAAATATATTAAGGGACGATGAGAGGAAAAAAATGTGTTTTGTATATGTATGTGTGTGCATACACTATATTCACTTTCATATTACACAATTCCCATTTCTAATGCTTTTTATTCCTTCGTATGGATTTAAGTTATTACATAGTTTCTTTTCAGCCTTCCCTCAGCATTTCTTCTAGGGTATTCCAAGAGTAGAAAATTCTTTTCTATTTTTTAAGTTTTTTCCATAGGCATGTATACTTCCAGAGATAAAAAGTGAGAAATCACTTCCCCTAGAGGTGACAGACATGCTGCAATCCCTTGTCTTCCATTCTTCTCTCAGGATTTTCGGCACATATGCATACATGCCTGGCATGATTTTCAAGCCACGAGGTCCAGGACTCAAACCATGGTTGTGCATGTGAGAATTCAATGTCTTAACCACCACAGCACCACTGACCTCTTTATGTTGATTCTATATTAATCTATGTATAAGTTCACTAATTCTTTCTTTTTTAACTCAAATATGCTTTTAAAACGGTACTAAATTTTTCAGTTGGTTATTGGACTTTTCAACTCTAGAATTTCCAGCTGGTTCTTTGTTAGAGTTTCTATTTTCCTACTGAGATTCCCTATTAGCTGAGTCATTGCTGTCATAACTTTTTCCTTCAATATTTTGAGCACAATTTCCTTTAACTCATTGAGAGCATTTAAAATTTTTCTTTTAAATTCTTATCTGCTAAATTTAATATCCCACTCGCTGAAATTTAGGTTTTGTTGACTTTTTTAAAAATTAAAAACAGATCACATTATTCTATATATTGCATCCTCGTACTTTTAATAGACAATTGAGATAAATACTATAGGGACCAGCTGTTGGCAAAATGGATATGTTGCTGAACTCCCAGGTAGTCAACCATGGTTCGAGTCCCAAAGCTGGTGCCTTAAACTCACGCCAGGCGCATGTGCGTGCATGCCCAAAATCCCGAGAGGAGAATGGAGGAGAAGGGATTATGGTGTGACCATCTCCCCAGGGGGTGATTTCTCCCTTTCTGTCTCTCTGTCTCTCTCTTTCTGGCAAGTGCATGCACCCTATAGTAAAAATCTCTCCAAAGAAAAGATAAATACCATAGAATGTTTGTATTATGAATTTTTTTGTGCATTTCCTTGTAAGGTAACAAGTCAAGATTTAAACTGTATACAGTGCCCCCCACTATGAAGACTCTGCTGTGTCTTCTCAGAATTTTTTTATTTTTGATTTTTATTTAAAAATCATATATTTGTTTAATTTTTTATAAGTAATACATGTGAATTGCAGAATATTTAGAAAATTTATATGTATAGCAAAATTAAAATACTTCCTCTTAAATAAGAGCTGCTAACATTTCAAGGTATGTCCTTCCTATTCCTTTCTTACTTTCTCTCTATCTGTGTTTTTTCACTGGAATATGCAGACATCCCAGTATCTCCATAAATAGTGACCAGCCAATGATTTGGCCTGATACGAGGCTCAAGAAACTTGAACTCTCTGTTTGTTGCCCAGTATGTATAAGTTGGTGAATACGTTCCAAGATATCAGCCAATTCTCAAATATCTTTTTCTATTTACTTTCCATTTGGCTCTCTTATGTGCATAGTTTCCCAAATAGCCAGGGATGCATCGAGAGCTTATCTGAATATTCTATATTCCTCTTATTTCCAGAATCTCCCTACATTTTAGCAGGTTCAGCCTTCACCCCAAGTAGGATCCCAATCTCAGACTAGCAGAGCTATCATTTTACTATATTCATTTCCTACAGTATTCACCATTTTGGCTGCAAAGTCTTGTGTTTCCAGATGCTATGCCAAATTAAGTCCATACCCTTTGATTACACAGTTACAGGTTTTTGCAGTTAAATCCATGCTGATAAATGAACAGTTCTCACCATTAAGAGTGAGAGCAGGAAAGGAATGCAACAACTCTAGTAAAAGTGCTGAAAACTCCCACTTTTTAATCCCAAAATGTAGCTGCTTTTTAAAAATGAATGCTACTCAGTTTATCTGATTTTGATCATTTTCTAAAGCTCAGGCGTCTTTTTTTCAGAATTCTGTCCAGTGTTCCATTTGTGGTTTCATGCATGTGTTTATATGTTTTTATGCGTTGGTATGCAGAAGGTTCACTACCTGTTCACTATAACTGTAAGTCCTACCTTAGTATTCAATATTTATAACATCCACACATGATCTTTATGGAGAATAGTCAGTAAGTTTCCTCTCAAAGTGGTAAAACTTGTATTAGCTATTTTTTAGCTCATGTCAAATGAGTAAAAATCATCTTAAGAGAAAAACACTGTATATTTTGATCAATTTAGCAAAATCCTAAGGAGATTTGTCATGTTTAAACCATATTTGTAGATGATCTTTCTAGTTGGTGTTACTAAATACAGCTACTAAATTATTATCTATCCTGACAGTTTTTCATAGTTGTACAATATTATTAATTCTCTCAGATAATAGGATTTGAATGAAATACATTTATTTGTATGAAAAAGGTCATAACTTGACAATTTCAAATCACATTAAAATACCATTAATTCTAACTTCATCAACTCTGCACTTATGACTAAGTTAAGTCTATTTAGATATAAACGGTAGATAATCAACTTAATAAAGATATTTCCAATCACAGAAAATATTTAACTCCATAAAGTAATAAAACTTTTGAGCCTCATGAATACCATAAAGTATCTAATTACATATGCTTCGTGTGCTGATTAGAAATATCCTTTTTAATAATTTACTAAAAGTAGATATTAGGCACCTTTATGCGACACACTTTGTTGCCCTAACATACAATGATTTGAGGCTCAACACCAAGAAGTTACTGTATTACAGACTATTTCAATCAAAAGAAAGAAAAAAAAAGAGGAAGAGGAATAAAAAGAGAAGAAGAAGAAAGGTATTATTATGATACTTATTCTATTGGGATACCTTCTCTATCACCACATTTTCTTTTAAAAACAAGGCCTCTCCCTCTGTTGCCCAGGCTAGTCTCACACTCACTGCTTTAGACCCCCAAAGAGCTAGGGCTACAGGAACTAGCTACTATGCCCATCTTCCCATCACTTTTTATCTCTACACTGATCTTTATCTGTCCCTAGTTGGACTTACCCTTTCTGCCTCAGTGATTCTCTCAACACCCGAAGATACCTCCCTCCTTCATTCTTCATTTTTCTGGCAATGCACAATATGTTCGTTTTCTGAAATGGTGTTTTTCTGCATCTGTTCTTCAACATGGTAGATTAACTTGTCTGCAAAACATGATGACTTAACTTGGTTAATTATAATATTGATGGTTTCTTCTTTTCTCAGCTGTTTGCTACTTCAAATAAATAGGTAAAAACTAAATATTGTTAAAGTTCTTAAGATCAACGGCTTGCAGTGTCATTTGTAACAGTTAAACACATCTAAAAGTAAATCTTGTTACTAAATTTAATATTAGAGTCTGAATAAGTTATTCTTTAAAATTTAATATGTCCTCCTTTTTAATTTCATAGTATATCAAGTATACAGGATATATTTTTATGCTTTGAAACTAACAAAATAACTAAATCTATAAAGAAAATTAAGATACATTACTTTTTGAGATTTTTTTAATTTTACATTTTCCACAGTTCTTTAAAAATGTCCTTTCTCTATAAATTCAGAATTTCCGGAAACATTATGACTTTTCTTCTAGAATGTCCTAAGGCAGGTGTTAAATTCTGAAATAATCCTTATGTTTGGAGAAGTAAATTAAGTGTAATGAGCTGGTAAGTGTGGGACACTGGATTGCAGGGGCATTGCTGTGGCAGGATTGGGAGGGTACTTTGTTACTTGCCTGAATTACCTAGACCTATAGCTAGTAGTTACAGGGTATGGGTCAGGCATTACTGAATTAAATAATTTGTGTCCATTTATATGGTATAAATATATACTACTCAGTAATGTACGTTTTTGTGTTGTGAATTTGTTTTGCTTATGTGAGTAGTAGAGTCCCTAGAAATTATAAATAACTAGGTGCTAAATATGCTGTGTTTGTACTTCTCCTAAGAGATATTATGTTGTAATGTAGCCTATTATCAATATAGATCAGTATATATAATGCATATTTGAAAGTGGATGGGGACAGCCAGTGATATAGTATTTAAGGAGTCTGAATCCCACATGACCTACTGTGTAGCTGGACCTGGTGGCTTGAAAAACATGCCCAGCATGAATACAGGCATGCCCAAAAATCCTGAAAGGAGGGAGAAATGGGAGAGAAGGGATTACAGCAAGACCATTCCTATGGAAGTGCTTTCTCACTTTCCCTTTCTCTTTCTGTCTCTTTATCTCTATTTTGCTCTCTCTCCAGTGAGTACACATGCCTTCTGGTAAAATTTTTTTTAAAAATGTTCAGGTACATGAATAACTGAGAGCAAAATGGTAAAGATGGATTAGACAACTTATCCTACTTTGAGAAAGTTCTTTGAAGAGTAAAGTTTAAACTGAGTCCATGTGGCACTGATTGATATTTTTTCAGACAGAAACAAGACTAAGAGGCAAGCCATTGAGTTGAGAAAATATTTGACAAATATGAAAACAAAAACAAGGCCAAATTGTTCTGAATATATAAAGAAAAGAGATCAGAATGAAATTAATTTGAAAGGTGCACAAGAGGTAGATTATGCATGATCTGATAGGCCATAGTAAGGAATTTGTGTTTGAAATGGTGGGTGGTATTTGATGGGAAGATAACTAAATTTTTAAAGAAGAATATTACTGTTCAATTTATAATATAATAATATTACACTGTTTATTATGGATTTAAAAAAGGCTTAAATGAGGGTAAGACTTGAAGAAGAGATTGGTTAGGAGGCACAATATTAGGTCATTCAAATTAAAATAGTAGAAAAGTAGAGAGAGGAAAACAAATGGGCACAAGATATATTTGGAAAGCATGAGCAATAGGAGTTGTGGTTTAATTTACTTGGAGGATTGAGTAAGACACTAAAGTTTCCAGCTTCAGTGTCTTAGTAGGTAGTTTTTGTTTGTTTGGGTTTTTTTTTGGTTTTCATTTTAGGTTTTTGCCATTGGGCATGTATGCTCACAAGAGAGCGAGATTGTGAGAGGGAAAGTGAGAAATTACCCCCCAGGGGTAATTATCCTCCAAGTAATTGCACGCCACAATGCCTTCTCCATTCTCCTCGTGGGATTTTTAGACACACATACACACATGTACTGGTGCAATTTTCAAGCCACACAGGTCTGAGATTCGAACTGTGGTTGATCATGTGGGATTTTTTAGTGCCTTAACCACCACACCACCTGCTGTCCCTAGTGGGTGGCTTTAATAATTACTGAAACAGAGAAATCCCAGAAAAAGTTCATTTTGATGAAATCAGGAGGTATTTATGGAAAATATTGTTTAACATATCTATAAGGCATTCATTTGGAAATGTCAAGTAATCTAGAAATTAAGTGAGTCTAAAGGTGAAAGAGTAACTGTACAGGAACAAAGAAATAATGATTTAATATCATCAAGAAGCTACAACACCAGTACTGCACATTCCTTGTGGATAGATCTTCAAAAGCCAAGATCAAAATGTGTAAATTATTTACACGCTGACTAAAGAATAATCATGAGCATCACTCTTTAAGATAATCACAACAGATTATGCTCTGGATTTAAGCTTTAAACAAGTTAGAAATGTAGTCCCCATAGCTCAGTGCTCTATAGTAATGCTTGAATCACTAGAATTAAATAGTTGCAAACTCAAAGAAAGTAAAACAACTCTGTTAGACATATTAGTTTATTAGCGACATTGACTGTAGAGTGATTTGAAGGCACAGTCTACCTTAGATCAAGCCCAGCTACATTGATACACACTGCTAAGATACTATGCTGCACAGGCTGGGACCACATGGGAAACCTGGGTTCAAATCCCAGACCAACATAAAGGCCAAGTGCAGTGGTATGTGCCTTTGATCCTAGCAATTCAGAAAAGCTGGGCAACATAGTGAGATACTGTCTATAAAGTTGGACGTGGTGACATGTGCCATGATGTTGGGAACTGATATTGCACCAAAACCAGTGGTTCTCAACCAAGGGAATGATTTTGCCATCCAGGGACGTTTGACCATGTATGACAATGAGGGGAGCTAGTGCTACTGATACCTAATGGGGATAGGACAGACATGCTACTAAATGCACAGCTAGCTCCCTTCAGAAAAGAATTAACCATCAAAAATGTCAATAGTATCAAGACTGAGCAACCCTGAAGTAAGATGAGGCAAGAACCAAAAATGTCTTTACTGATGATACCACATCATGCTAGAGCTTGCACCTTCCTTTTTCTGCCTCCATGTATTCTGACTTTTGTAATCTCTCTTATATACCCACATATTTGGTTGAAAGGGGGATACATTTCCAAAGCTTGCCATTTTCTTGATGCCATATAAAACAAATCTAGAAACCTATTTGTCCTAAAAGACTTATCAATCTAGCAATAATATACACTGGAAGAATTTTCCATCCAATTGCATGCCATAATTTGCTAAGAGTAATTTTGAAAACTTTATTTTTGTGTAACAAAATCACAATAAAGCAAAGCAGATAACTCAGTTAAAGAAGAAAGTCATTTACTGAATTTAAAACTTTCATAAGACAAAATACTGTTCCTACCTTATTGAAGCACAGAAAAGTTTTAGAAGTTTGATACTCCTCAAAGATGAGTTTTTCCTAGTCACAATGTGGATGTTTGTTAAGTTGCTAAAGATGCAAAACGAAGTTGCTAAAAATAGAATGTAAAAAAAAATAGAATGTAGATTTTGAATTGCCATTATGAAAAAAGGTTTTCCATAAATGTGTAAAGCTTTAAAAAGGTGGCTTTTTTTTTCCTTGCCTTTAAAGGTTGATATGAAAATATTACCAAGGCACAGGCTTCAATTCCTTTAACTTTATGTCCAGGAAAACAAATGGGATATCTAAACATAATCTCACAATGACAACATTAGATGGTAAAGTTTTTATTTTTACTTTTTCTGCCTTTTTCAGCTATAACTTTGAAAGCACAAAATTATTCATGTAAGTAGGCAGTGCAATGATTTTTTTTAGTAAATTTATTTAGTTTTTAAACCATCATTATAATACAGTTACATAACATCTCATAATCTAAAAATGTTCCCTCATGCCTATCTTAGGTCAATATATGCTTCACTCCCAGCCCCAGGAAAGCAGTAATCTCCTTGCTATCTCTATCATCTCATCTTTGTGAGACATGTCATTTAAATAGATGTATGCGATATGTAGTATTTTATGTTTTGTTCTTTCACTTAACCTAATTACTTTAGCAATTAGATTTAATCAATTGCTATAGATTGTAGTAGTTCATTGCTTTTCAGTGCTGTGTAGTGCTCTGATATGAACTTGATTGTATATATCACATTTTTAAAATGATTAGTAGTTAATGGGAGTTTGAATTGCTTTGTGTTTGGCTATTATGAATAATAATTCTATAAATATTTGTGTATAAGTATGTATATGAATACATATTTTAATCTTCTTGAGTAAATATTTAGAGATAAAATTACTATTCTTGTGGTTATTTTCAAAAGGGATTATATCATTTTAGATTGTATAAAGAAATAATCACAAATATCCAGGTTTTTAATATATTATAATTTAGTGATAAATATATATTTAATAATAGCACAAAAGAAGGATAAATCAATGGACTCAAATTACAAAATTGATGCTATATTTTACCAGAATTAGGTCATTGTTAATCTGAATTAAATTATGACAAATTGCCCCTCCCCTTTTCTGCCATTATGACCAGTAGGTGGTGTGGTGGTTGAGGGCTCTGGACTCCCACATGGCCAACCACAGTTCAAATCCTAAACTTGGTGGCTTGCTTTCTCTCTCTTTCTCTCACTCTGTCCCTCTTTGGTCAAATTTAAATGAATAAATAAATAAAGTTAGATAAAATAATTCTTTAAAAAATGAACTGTAATCTTTAGAAAAATTGCTAAGAAAATAACTCAAAAAGAATGAAAAAAGTGAACAAAGGTTTTCAAATATTCCACTAAAAATATCCAGATAACAGACAAAAGGCAGTGAAGGAGAAAAAAGAAACCAAAAGGATATGAGACAAATAAAAACAAATAATAGAATGGCAAGTACAAACCTAACTATGTCAATAAATGCATGAGTATGAATGAACTAAACGAAAAGAAGTCAAATGGAAAGAGTTTGCCAGACTTCATAAAAAAAAAAAAAATCAAGATCTAATGATATGTTTAATACGAAAAAAAACACTTTAGATTAACATACACAAATAGATTGAAAACTAAAAAGATATAAGAAGATAAACCCTACAAATGGTAATTATAAAGAACAAAATTGGAAAAACAAATATCAGAGCAAAGAGACTTTTAGAAAAATTACCAGAGCATACGGATCAGCAAATGGGGTAACGGTTACGTTGCTGGACTCCCACATAGTCAACCATGGTTCGAGTCCTGGACCCAGTGGCTTGAAACGGTGGGGACATGTGTGTGCATACATAAAATCCTGACAGGAGAATGGAGGAGAAGGAATTGAGGCCTGCCCATTCCTTTTAAGGGGTGATTTCTCACTTTCTGTCTCTGTCTCTCCAGTGAGCATACATACCCTATACTAAAAAATTCTCTCGCTCTCCAAAAAAAAAGGAAAAGAAAAAGAAAGATGACCAGAAAAATAAAGACCATTTTAAAATATATTAAGGGACGATGAGAGGAAAAAAATGTGTTTTGTATATGTATGTGTGTGCATACACTATATTCACTTTCATATTACACAATTCCCATTTCTAATGCTTTTTATTCCTTCGTATGGATTTAAGTTATTACATAGTTTCTTTTCAGCCTTCCCTCAGCATTTCTTCTAGGGTATTCCAAGAGTAGAAAATTCTTTTCTATTTTTTAAGTTTTTTCCATAGGCATGTATACTTCCAGAGATAAAAAGTGAGAAATCACTTCCCCTAGAGGTGACAGACATGCTGCAATCCCTTGTCTTCCATTCTTCTCTCAGGAGGATAAATCAATGGACTCAAATTACAAAATTGATGCTATATTTTACCAGAATTAGGTCATTGTTAATCTGAATTAAATTATGACAAATTGCCCCTCCCCTTTTCTGCCATTATGACCAGTAGGTGGTGTGGTGGTTGAGGGCTCTGGACTCCCACATGGCCAACCACAGTTCAAATCCGAACCTTGGTGGCTTGCTTTCTCTCTCTTTCTCTCACTCTGTCCCTCTTTGGTCAAATTTAAATGAATAAATAAATAAAGTTAGATAAAATAATTCTTTAAAAAATGAACTGTAATCTTTAGAAAAATTGCTAAGAAAATAACTCAAAAAGAATGAAAAAAGTGAACAAAGGTTTTCAAATATTCCACTAAAAATATCCAGATAACAGACAAAAGGCAGTGAAGGAGAAAAAAGAAACCAAAAGGATATGAGACAAATAAAAACAAATAATAGAATGGCAAGTACAAACCTAACTATGTCAATAAATGCATGAGTATGAATGAACTAAACGAAAAGAAGTCAAATGGAAAGAGTTTGCCAGACTTCATAAAAAAAAAAAAAATCAAGATCTAATGATATGTTTAATACGAAAAAAAACACTTTAGATTAACATACACAAATAGATTGAAAACTAAAAAGATATAAGAAGATAAACCCTACAAATGGTAATTATAAAGAACAAAATTGGAAAAACAAATATCAGAGCAAAGAGACTTTTAGAAAAATTACCAGAGCATACGGATCAGCAAATGGGGTAACGGTTACGTTGCTGGACTCCCACATAGTCAACCATGGTTCGAGTCCTGGACCCAGTGGCTTGAAACGGTGGGGACATGTGTGTGCATACATAAAATCCTGACAGGAGAATGGAGGAGAAGGAATTGAGGCCTGCCCATTCCTTTTAAGGGGTGATTTCTCACTTTCTGTCTCTGTCTCTCCAGTGAGCATACATACCCTATACTAAAAAATTCTCTCGCTCTCCAAAAAAAAAGGAAAAGAAAAAGAAAGATGACCAGAAAAATAAAGACCATTTTAAAATATATTAAGGGACGATGAGAGGAAAAAAATGTGTTTTGTATATGTATGTGTGTGCATACACTATATTCACTTTCATATTACACAATTCCCATTTCTAATGCTTTTTATTCCTTCGTATGGATTTAAGTTATTACATAGTTTCTTTTCAGCCTTCCCTCAGCATTTCTTCTAGGGTATTCCAAGAGTAGAAAATTCTTTTCTATTTTTTAAGTTTTTTCCATAGGCATGTATACTTCCAGAGATAAAAAGTGAGAAATCACTTCCCCTAGAGGTGACAGACATGCTGCAATCCCTTGTCTTCCATTCTTCTCTCAGGATTTTCGGCACATATGCATACATGCCTGGCATGATTTTCAAGCCACGAGGTCCAGGACTCAAACCATGGTTGTGCATGTGAGAATTCAATGTCTTAACCACCACAGCACCACTGACCTCTTTATGTTGATTCTATATTAATCTATGTATAAGTTCACTAATTCTTTCTTTTTTAACTCAAATATGCTTTTAAAACGGTACTAAATTTTTCAGTTGGTTATTGGACTTTTCAACTCTAGAATTTCCAGCTGGTTCTTTGTTAGAGTTTCTATTTTCCTACTGAGATTCCCTATTAGCTGAGTCATTGCTGTCATAACTTTTTCCTTCAATATTTTGAGCACAATTTCCTTTAACTCATTGAGAGCATTTAAAATTTTTCTTTTAAATTCTTATCTGCTAAATTTAATATCCCACTCGCTGAAATTTAGGTTTTGTTGACTTTTTTAAAAATTAAAAACAGATCACATTATTCTATATATTGCATCCTCGTACTTTTAATAGACAATTGAGATAAATACTATAGGGACCAGCTGTTGGCAAAATGGATATGTTGCTGAACTCCCAGGTAGTCAACCATGGTTCGAGTCCCAAAGCTGGTGCCTTAAACTCACGCCAGGCGCATGTGCGTGCATGCCCAAAATCCCGAGAGGAGAATGGAGGAGAAGGGATTATGGTGTGACCATCTCCCCAGGGGGTGATTTCTCCCTTTCTGTCTCTCTGTCTCTCTCTTTCTGGCAAGTGCATGCACCCTATAGTAAAAATCTCTCCAAAGAAAAGATAAATACCATAGAATGTTTGTATTATGAATTTTTTTGTGCATTTCCTTGTAAGGTAACAAGTCAAGATTTAAACTGTATACAGTGCCCCCCACTATGAAGACTCTGCTGTGTCTTCTCAGAATTTTTTTATTTTTGATTTTTATTTAAAAATCATATATTTGTTTAATTTTTTATAAGTAATACATGTGAATTGCAGAATATTTAGAAAATTTATATGTATAGCAAAATTAAAATACTTCCTCTTAAATAAGAGCTGCTAACATTTCAAGGTATGTCCTTCCTATTCCTTTCTTACTTTCTCTCTATCTGTGTTTTTTCACTGGAATATGCAGACATCCCAGTATCTCCATAAATAGTGACCAGCCAATGATTTGGCCTGATACGAGGCTCAAGAAACTTGAACTCTCTGTTTGTTGCCCAGTATGTATAAGTTGGTGAATACGTTCCAAGATATCAGCCAATTCTCAAATATCTTTTTCTATTTACTTTCCATTTGGCTCTCTTATGTGCATAGTTTCCCAAATAGCCAGGGATGCATCGAGAGCTTATCTGAATATTCTATATTCCTCTTATTTCCAGAATCTCCCTACATTTTAGCAGGTTCAGCCTTCACCCCAAGTAGGATCCCAATCTCAGACTAGCAGAGCTATCATTTTACTATATTCATTTCCTACAGTATTCACCATTTTGGCTGCAAAGTCTTGTGTTTCCAGATGCTATGCCAAATTAAGTCCATACCCTTTGATTACACAGTTACAGGTTTTTGCAGTTAAATCCATGCTGATAAATGAACAGTTCTCACCATTAAGAGTGAGAGCAGGAAAGGAATGCAACAACTCTAGTAAAAGTGCTGAAAACTCCCACTTTTTAATCCCAAAATGTAGCTGCTTTTTAAAAATGAATGCTACTCAGTTTATCTGATTTTGATCATTTTCTAAAGCTCAGGCGTCTTTTTTTCAGAATTCTGTCCAGTGTTCCATTTGTGGTTTCATGCATGTGTTTATATGTTTTTATGCGTTGGTATGCAGAAGGTTCACTACCTGTTCACTATAACTGTAAGTCCTACCTTAGTATTCAATATTTATAACATCCACACATGATCTTTATGGAGAATAGTCAGTAAGTTTCCTCTCAAAGTGGTAAAACTTGTATTAGCTATTTTTTAGCTCATGTCAAATGAGTAAAAATCATCTTAAGAGAAAAACACTGTATATTTTGATCAATTTAGCAAAATCCTAAGGAGATTTGTCATGTTTAAACCATATTTGTAGATGATCTTTCTAGTTGGTGTTACTAAATACAGCTACTAAATTATTATCTATCCTGACAGTTTTTCATAGTTGTACAATATTATTAATTCTCTCAGATAATAGGATTTGAATGAAATACATTTATTTGTATGAAAAAGGTCATAACTTGACAATTTCAAATCACATTAAAATACCATTAATTCTAACTTCATCAACTCTGCACTTATGACTAAGTTAAGTCTATTTAGATATAAACGGTAGATAATCAACTTAATAAAGATATTTCCAATCACAGAAAATATTTAACTCCATAAAGTAATAAAACTTTTGAGCCTCATGAATACCATAAAGTATCTAATTACATATGCTTCGTGTGCTGATTAGAAATATCCTTTTTAATAATTTACTAAAAGTAGATATTAGGCACCTTTATGCGACACACTTTGTTGCCCTAACATACAATGATTTGAGGCTCAACACCAAGAAGTTACTGTATTACAGACTATTTCAATCAAAAGAAAGAAAAAAAAAGAGGAAGAGGAATAAAAAGAGAAGAAGAAGAAAGGATTTAGGAAATTATTTACGATTATATACAAAATATTTATTAGAAAAATCACTGTGTGGGGCTGGTAGGTGGCATGGTGATTAAGGGTGCTGGTCTTCCACATGGCTGACCATGGTTTGAGTCCCAACCAAGCGGCGGCTTCCTTTTATTTATTTATTTTTTATTTATTTATTTTTTTAGAGGTTTTTGCTATAGGGCATGTGCACTCGCCAGACAGAGAGACAGAAAGCGAGAAATCATCCCCCAGGGTGGATGGCCACACCGCAATCCCTTCTCCTCCATTCTCCTCTCGGGATCTTGGGCACACATGCACACACGCCCGACATGAGTTTTAAGCCACGGGGTCCGGACTTGAACCGCTGTCGACTACTTGGGAGTCCAGCGACATAGCCATTACGCTAACCACTGGTCCCATGGCTTCCTTTCTCTCTCTCTCGTCAAATTAAAACAAAGAAAGAAATAAAGTTTAAAAAAATTAAAAAATCACTGCATTACCTAAACATTACACAAAATCCTAGCCAATTTTTGCTCAAAAATTAATTGTCTGGATTTTAAAAGTAAGTTTGGCAAGTGTCCTCTGTGTCCCTAAGATTCAATTCATAACTGTTTTTTATATCCAATCCTTCACATTTCCAGACTCCTAGAAAACCTTTTATAATTATTGAATAAATAAATGAAACTCTCTAGACTTTTGTTTCTTCATATTCAGAAAGGGCATCAATTCTGGCTACCCAATGCAGTTAGTCTGAGTATTTTTTTGTCAAAAGCAAGAACTTCATTTTATTACATATACACTGTATAGCTAAGACCTAGACTGGATGATTTATATAAATTCCCCTTAAACCTTAATAATAACTTATGGGGACCAGCAGTTAGCATAATGGCTATGTCACTGAACTCCCAAGTAACCAACCATGGTTCGAGTCCCAGACCCAGTGGCTTAAACTCACGCCAGGCGCGTGTGCGTGCGTGCCCAGGATCCCAAGAGGAGAATGGAGGAGAAGGGATTGCAGCGTGGCCATCCCCCCAGGGGGTGCTTTCTCATTTTCTATCTCTCTGTCTCTCTTTGTCTTTCTGGCAAGCACACATGCCTTACAGTAAAAATCTCTCCAAATACTACTACTACTACTACTAATAATAATAATAATAATAACTTTTGAGACTTCTATTATTATCCCTTTTATATATCAAAAGATTACATACTTTCTTTGAACAAAGAGCTAATATACACCAGAGCCAGACTTTTTTGAAGAGAGACAGAGAGAGAAAGAGGGAGAGAGAGAAAGAGAGAGAGAAAGAGAGAACGCAGTCCCCTCCCCCACCAGGAGAAATGGCTATGACACAATCCCCTCACCTCTATTCACCTCTCTGGATTCTGGGCATGCACATACACACTTGCCTTGCATGTCCCCTGAACTACCAGTTTGAGACTCAAATCTTTAGTCAGCTATCTGGGATCTAGCTGCCCCAACCACCACATCAGCAGCTGTCCCCAAGAGCCAGACCTATAAGTCCATTTGCTAGACCCCAAAGGCATGAACTTCAATGGTTTCATTCTAGGAAATTAGACAACAAATCACCTAGAAAATTCAATCAGTACGTAAGTACTTTTCACTATTACTTGAAGATGATGAAATCCTTAAAAATTCAAGAAGATTGGGGCCAGTACATGATGTAATGGTTATATCACTACACTCCCACATAGCCTATCACAGTTCGAGTCCTGATCCCAGTGGCTTAAAACTCACATCGGGCATGTGTGCCCGAAATCCCAAGAAGAGAATGGAGAAGGGACTGTGACATGGTTATTCCCCTGTGGGGTGACTTCTCACTTTCTTTCTCTCTGACTTACTCTGTCTCTCTGGTGAGCTCATGCACCCTATAGAAAAAATCTCTAAAAAAAAAAAAAGCAAACATAAATTAATGAAGATATGCCAAAAATGAATAAATTAATAATACTATGAAGTCATCATTTATTCCTCATAACCTTTTACTAGCTTGACAAAAGTGTTGGAGACCTGAAGTGCTCATAGAAAGAGAGAGAGAAAGAGAGAACGCAGTCCCCTCCCCCACCAGGAGAAATGGCTATGACACAATCCCCTCACCTCTATTCACCTCTCTGGATTCTGGGCATGCACATACACACTTGCCTTGCATGTCCCCTGAACTACCAGTTTGAGACTCAAATCTTTAGTCAGCTATCTGGGATCTAGCTGCCCCAACCACCACATCAGCAGCTGTCCCCAAGAGCCAGACCTATAAGTCCATTTGCTAGACCCCAAAGGCATGAACTTCAATGGTTTCATTCTAGGAAATTAGACAACAAATCACCTAGAAAATTCAATCAGTACGTAAGTACTTTTCACTATTACTTGAAGATGATGAAATCCTTAAAAATTCAAGAAGATTGGGGCCAGTACATGATGTAATGGTTATATCACTACACTCCCACATAGCCTATCACAGTTCGAGTCCTGATCCCAGTGGCTTAAAACTCACATCGGGCATGTGTGCCCGAAATCCCAAGAAGAGAATGGAGAAGGGACTGTGACATGGTTATTCCCCTGTGGGGTGACTTCTCACTTTCTTTCTCTCTGACTTACTCTGTCTCTCTGGTGAGCTCATGCACCCTATAGAAAAAATCTCTAAAAAAAAAAAAAGCAAACATAAATTAATGAAGATATGCCAAAAATGAATAAATTAATAATACTATGAAGTCATCATTTATTCCTCATAACCTTTTACTAGCTTGACAAAAGTGTTGGAGACCTGAAGTGCTCATATATGTTAATAATACATTATTAAATGTGAGTGAGCAATACCTTTAGGTGAGTTTACAAATTCCTTAGTATTTATACCTGATGTGAAATATAACATTGATTTCAACCTTAGGATAAATCTTCAGTGCTACACCACAAAGTTGTGGCCTTATATCCATTTGCCTATTATTTTAATTTCACTCAGTACACACTTATATTTTCAGGAGACAGTATAATATGTAAAGAACAAACAATATTGTGACATAATCAAGATTCAACATGACAGGGAGAAACTAAGTTCCGAGGCTAATATGAAGTTAATAAATGTACACTTTTTTTTTTGGAGAGGTTTTCACTATAGGGTGTGCTCGCCAGACAGACAGAGAGACATAGAGACAGAAAGCAAGAAATCTCCCCCCAGGGGGGATGGTCACGCCACAATCCCTTCTCCTCCATTCTCTTCTCGAGATCTTGGGCATGCACGCACACGCGCCCGGTGTGAGTTTTAAGCCACCGGGTCTGGGACACGAACCGCGGTCGACTACGTGAGAGTCCAGTGACATAGCCATTACGCTGACTGCTGGTTCCCTGCACTTACATTTTTAAGCATAAAAATAACCAGCAAAAGTTTGAGGAAGAAAAAAACATACTTGACATGAGTTAATGTGAAAATCATCTGTGACTACAAGTCTCCTAATAAACTGGAAATGCCCGATGGCTGTCTATAATAATTAACCAATCTTCAGAGCTTAAAATAAATATATAGTTTTCCAACAAATGAGACAAGACACCAACTGTGTCCTCTGCTATCCAAACCAACCTTGGACTATAATGTACAATTAAACAACATTGAAATGTATGGATAAACCAGAGTGACTTACGGAGAAGAAGAAAAAGAGAAGTCAAGTTACTAAGGGGACTGAAAACACCTCAAAATATGAGCTAAGTGTTGAAAAATTTTTGTATCTTGGGAAAGAATTAAATAAAAGAGAAACAAGCAAGTTACTTTTCAAATATCTGAAGGATTTTCCTCTAAAAGATCGCTTAACCTTAGCCTATATGCCTCCCAAAAGAATTTGTAGTGCAAGTGGGAATATTAGAGGCACTTTTTGAATTAACATAATAAATTAGAGCTTCTCGAGAACAGAATGTGTTGCCTTTAGAGACAGGGACTTTTCTGTCATTGGTTGTTGAAAGAATGTATACACTACGTAGGTGAAAGTTATAATTCCCTAACATAATTTGTAATTTTTTAAAAAAAGGTACATAATAATAATAACCACAATGATAATGGATTATCCCTGACTGTATTTAGAAATACTCTGGTTCTTATCTTTGGAAATCTGTACAAAACATTTCTGTAAATATATCATCAGCTATGTAAATAACATTCTCAAGTCTCTCCTATGTAATGTAAACTCCATCTCCTACGTCTTGCATCCAACCCTTGATACTGCCATCTATTCATAATAACCACAATGATAATGGATTATCCCTGACTGTATTTAGAAATACTCTGGTTCTTATCTTTGGAAATCTGTACAAAACATTTCTGTAAATATATCATCAGCTATGTAACATTCTCAAGTCTCTCCTATGTAATGTAAACTCCATCGCCTACGTCTTGCATCCAACCCTTGATACTGCCATCTATTCATCACTTTCTCTCCTGGGTCAAGTTTCTTGAAAGTAGTTTCAGCTCACTGACTTCAAATACCTTCCAATTATTTCTCAGCACCCCAGATTCTCACGTTGGTCTCTATCACAACACTGAAGCTTCTCAAGTAAAAACCACCATATTTACTATATAAATGTATTTCATCGTTTGTCTAATCAGGGCAATCTATTGACTTGGAACTGCTAATCATTCATTGCCTACAATTCTTTACCTCTTTAGATTCTCTGAGACAAGATATCCCAAAATACTGCTGTTTCAACTCAGGAAGCAAAAGATTCCGATGGTAAAAGAAACTTTTTTGCTTGTATATACTTTCCTAACTCCTTATTCTTCATTTTGTTATAGGTTTGTCCACATATATCTTTCTGTTTTCCACTTTTCAGGGATTTCCCTGGATAAACTGTTACCCTTGCTTTTCTGGTTTCAGTGATTTACCTATATAATGGTAACTCCTCAAACTATGCCTGTAAGTATGCCCTTCCACTGAATCCGAAATTAACTTCACCCACCTCTATCCTTCAGTTCTACTCTTGTGTCTCCTATCATAGTCATTCACAGTTGTAGTTAGACGTTGTACTGACTATTACAACACTCTCAGTGCTTTTCTGGTTTCTTGTTCTTATCCTGAACTTCCTAGGAATCTAGTCTTTATCTTCTGCCAGTTGAACATGTCATGCCACATATTAAAATACTTCAATAGTCCTCTCTTATGTAAAGACCAACACCAAAAGTAGGGCTAGCAACGTTAAATGCCAACTTTGGATTAAATCAAATGTTAACCAGGTGTTAAGTCCAACTTGTATAAGACTGGGCAACAATATCACAAAAATGAATACATACTCTAAGTACAAGCCTTCTCATCTCTAAGGGTTTATTGCCAAAAGAACATAAAGAATTGGTGCTGTCAGAGTAACTTTGCCAAGAGAAGCCAAGGCTCTGATTTTTTTAAAAAATAAAATCTCTAATTTCTAATATTGGTTCAACATGGAATAGAAAAAGACAGCATCAGCAGAATTTCATTACTGACACTTGATCTTCTTCTTGTCTAATATCCTTATCTCTTTATATTAGGACTTCTATATGCTAATTTTGATCAGTTCCAACCTCTGTCTTCTAATTCTGGCTCTAGTACCAATGACTTCTCTCATTTCTTTACATTTCCTGTGATGGTTCTAGCTTTTGGAACTTCGCTCATGTTGTTTCCACTGCCTGGAAACTCTCCTCATTGTTCTACACTCGATTGTCTCCATAAATACTATCAAAATAAAACTGATTTTTTTTATATCTCCAGGAAAATTTTCCAGTATTCGTGCATTGAAACAAATCCTCTCCTGTTTCCAGAGTCACATTGTTCTTAAATCAAGTATAGGACATCCAACATAATGATTTTCAGTGAGTGTATTTATCTGAATGTGTGCCTCAAGATGGTGAGAACCTCAAATGCAAGGATTATTACTTTTGAGCTTTTTTTTTTTTTTGAGAGAGATTTTTGCTATAGGGTGCATGCGCTCACCAGAAAGACAGAGAGAGACAGAGAGACAGAAAGCAAGAAATCACCCCCCCATGGGGGAGTGGCCACGCTGCAGTCCCCTCTATTCTACTCTTGGGATCTTGGACACTCACGCACATGTGACTGTCATGAGTTTAAGTCATGGAGTCTGGGTCATTGAACCGCAGTTGACTACATGGGAGTCCACCAATGTAGCCATTATGCCATCTACTGGTCTTTATTTTTCATTTTATTAGAGATATTTTTGCTATAGGGCATATGTGCTTACCAGAGAGAAAAAGATAGACAGAAAGTGAGAAATCACTCCCTAGGAGGGATGATTATGCCACAATCCTTTCTCCTCCAGTCTCTCTCTTTTCTCAATTTTTTTCAGTTGCTTTTATTTTTTGATGAACGACTATCTTTTCTCACATGGAATAATTTCCCCTGTTTTTCTGAGGAATTACATATTTTCCCGTCTTCAAATGTCACCCCAGGGTTCTGTATTATGGTGAGATTTCTTT
>NW_006159555.1:6610662-6638494 GCF_000334495.1 Tupaia belangeri chinensis | reverse complement strand
TGCTTTCTCCCAAAGGCAAATGCTGGGCTTCTGTCTGTTTTATATTTCCCCAGATCTTCTGTTCTGTGTGCTTGAGTTTAATACCAAATTTAGTTTGTTCAATTCTGAGAACATTAAGTCTAACTCATTTAGTAATAGCGTATTGCATGTAACTAATCCACAGTGCATGCTAAAATCTTTATTCTTGCGTGTTCTTGATTAAGGAGGAACGCATATATTATGGATTTGTGAAGACAAAGCCTGTTATTGTGTTTTTTATTGTTGTTTTTAAATTCCCTATGTGTAGAAAAGCTATTAGAATTCCTTTCTGACATCTTCCTAGCCCTTTTTCCCAATAAATTGACCCAAAGAAAATAATTTAAGTTCAATTATTTTCTTTTAAATATAATTTTAGGAAACAGAGGTAGGAGAGTTGAGAAATGAGTTAGGGAAGGGAAGCCATTTATTAAAGCTTGTGCATCAATCAAGTTATCATTTAGGGAAACATAATTTAGTTTCACTGGGAATTTTGGAAACCACTACGCAACATTTTTCTCAGAGTTATCCCATCAGAGAAGATAGGGAACTGAAGTATTTACACACCAACAACTGGTAGCTAAAGACCCTAGGAAAGAAAGGAGGCATTAATCCCCAGATATTGTCAGGTTGCCAACTGAATTGAAAAGGATCTATTGAACATAGCAAAGAAAAATAAATAAATAAATAAATAAAAATCATATCCTAGAAGTTGGAAGTCAAGTCTGTACACTGGCATGGAAAGGACACCAGCAATGTCTACTCTAATATGCCTCACACCTTTCTGGTTACCCCCTAGAAGATGATATTGGCAAAGTTTTTCACTTCAGTTACTTCAGTTTATAGATCTTCACACTCAAAATTGTATATTCTCACCTCTCTAATCTTTATCTCAAATATTAGTGTTGTTTCACATCATGCACCTTAATTTCATCAAAAGAAAAATAATTATCCTGTTCATTGATTTTATAGTTCTGTGGGAAACATGTTTTAATTGCACTCTTCTATGAACTGTACCACGTAATCCAGTATGAATTTTGATTACATGATACCTCGTGAGACAGAAGGAAGAAAAATAAAAATATATATATATACATAAATATGTATATTTGAAGATATTTGGATCTAAATAATTTGTTAGCAAGTTAAATGTGAAGGAATATAAAATACAGTAACTATTAAAAAAATACAGTTACTATTAAAAAAATTAAGAACCCTAATACTGCATATATGAGTCAGATACTATCTCTCTTCTCTGACCTCATTTAAAACAGATATGTACTGTATTAAAAAGTAATAGGTGGCCAGTAGTGGTGTGGTGGTTAAGGGTGCTGGACTCCCACATGTCCGACCATGGTTTGAGTCCTGGACCTAGCAGCTTGCTTTCTCATTTTCACTCTCTCTCTGTACCTCTCTTTCTGTCCCTCTCTGGTCAAATTAAAATAAGTAAGTACATCAAGTTAAATAAAATAATTCTAAAAAATGTAATAGATAAAGTGAATGTTCTTCAATCATAAGATAACTTTTAAAGTAATTGAAATCTTATAAATGATAGGCTAAATCAAATAATTTTTCTATGTGTTCTTATTAACATTCAAAGAGAGAAATCCAAGTTTATGCAAAAATTTCCAGAAAATAAAAAAGGAAAAACTACCCAATATCTTTTATAATGTTGTTATTTAATCTTAAAAGTAGAAACAGATAAATATATAGAAAAAAAAGTCCTGTATATATGTATATAAGCAAAACACATATTTTTTATTGTAGATGAAAAAACTCTAAACAAGATAAACAAGATATTAGAAATCAAAATATATCATAAAATGATTCCAATGGATCCAGAATAACATCATATAAAATACACCATTTAGACCTCATTTAACAACAGTAATGAGAATACCTTAATTTTGAAAAGGGAATTGACATAAAACTTACAGAAGTTATTATATGTAATATAATACTTTTTAAAAAGAATACTTCATATGAAGTATTCTTTTTAAAGTAATTATTTGTTTTATTTATGATTTATTTTTAAGAGATTTTTGCCTTAGGGTGTGTGTGTGTTCACTAGAGGGAAACAGAAACACTGAGAGAGAAAATGAGAAATCACGCCCCAGGAGAGGATGGCCGCACTGCAATCCTTTCTCCTCCATTCTCCTCCCAGGATCTTTAGCACACACATACATGTACCCTGTGCGATTTTGAAGCCACTGAGTCTGGAACTTGAACCACGGTCAGTCATAGAGTCCAGAATCATAACCACTATGCCATCTGCTTGTCCTATTATTATATATATATTATTTTTGAGAGATTTTCACTGTAGGGTGCTTGCGTTCGCCAGACAGACAGAGACATAGAGACAGAAAGCGAGAAATCACCCGCCAGGGGGGATGGCCACACCCCAATCCCTTCTCCTCCATTCTCCTCTCGGGATCTTGGGCATGCACGCACATGCGCCCGGCGTGAGTTTTAAGCCACCGGGTCCAGGACACGAACCGCGGTCGACTACATGGGAGTCCAGCGACATAGCCATTACGCTAACTGCTGGTTCCCCCTATTATTATATATATTTTTAATTTGACCATAGAAAGAGGGAGAAAGTGAGAAAGTAATCTACTAAAGTATTCTTTTTAAGAATAGCAGTAAATAGCAATAAGGCAAAGATAGTCTTACTGCTATTCTTAAACATTGTGGTAAAAGTCTGGGTAAAGGAAGAGAGATAAGAAATAAAATATTGATTAAATGTATAGGTTTGGAAATAGAAATAAAATCAGCATTTACAGAGAAAATCACAATAGAGAATTCAAAAAATATCTACATATTAGTATTAAAATTCACAAGATATTTCAATTGTTTTGTCCTCAAAATTTTAAATTTCAGTACTATACATCCTCAGTAAATATGTAGAGCATGTAATTAAAACAAAAGAAACCATCTATAACCACAAATAAAAATATAAGCACATAAGAAAAATATATCTTAACAACAGCATACAATTTTTTAAATAAATTGAAACTATATTAAATGACATTTTAAAATGCTTAAACAATAGGAATTATACCATTTTAATGGACATGTTAATATTGTTTAGGTATCACTTCTATCTCACTGTTCTATAAATACAACAGAATTATGATCAAAATATCATCATAGATTTTTTTTTTAATTTGCTGTAGAACATGTGCACTCATCTCACAGAGAAACAGAGAGAGAAAGTGAGAAAGGACCACCTTCTTCCAAAATGGATAGTCACACCACAATCTCCTCCTCCATTCTCCTCTTGGGATTTTAAGCACACATGCATATGTGCCTGGTGTGTTTTTCAAGCCACTGCATCTGGGACTCAACCTGCAGAGTTGGCCATGTAGGATATAGCTGCCATAACTGCCACACCACGGAAAGGACCCTAGTTACAACTATTTAAAGACTAAAATATAATAAGCAGTATTTTAAAATTTTTGCAAAGCAATGTAGGAGACTATGTGAACTTCAGATAAGAAAGAATTTTAATCTAACACAAAAAGTGCACAATATAAAGGAAAAAAATTGATCAAATAAACCACATAAAATTAAGAATTTTTCTTTGTCAAAAGACATTAGAAATAAATAAAAACAAAAGCCACAAACTGAGATAAAATAGTTGACACTCATTAAATGATAATGAATTAGTACCCATAGCATAAAAGACCTTTACAAAATCAAGAAGAAAAAGATAAATTACCAAGTAGGAAATGGAGATAAAACTTGTAACCAATACAAGCACAAATACACAACTAACCACAGAGTGTGCTCTCTGACATTAGTAATCAGAAATATGCTAACAAAAGCCACAATGGCATATTGTTTTATACCCACCTGATTGACACAGATGTGACACTATTAATTGCTAACATTAAGAATTCAGGAATTAGACCTCTTGGGTATTACTGAAGGAAGTCAGTTATAGCACCCCTTGAGTAAACAGTTTTACATTTTCTAGTAAAGCTGAAAATGCACTTGCCCTCTGACCTAGTCATTCCACACTTCTACATACATTTTATAAAAATTATTTCATCTATATATTAGGCATCTCTGGAAATAAATTCTCACACATGTAAACCAAGGATGCTCACAGAAACATTTTTAACAGGAAAAGCTAGAAACACTCAAATTTCTACCAATAAAATAGTGGCTAAATAAATTGGGATATATTTATAAATTTATATGCTTTGTAACATGGATATGAACCAATGCCCGCAAAACTCATTGAAATGGATAAATATCAAAAACATAATCTTTTTTTTTGGAGAGATTTTTGCTATAGGGCGCGTGCGCTCGCCAGACAGACAGAGAGAGACATAGAGACAGAAAGCGAGAAATCACCCCCCAGGGGGGATGGTCACGCCGCAATCCCTTCCCCTCCATTCTCCTCTTGGGATCTTGGGCACGCACGCACACGTGCCCGGCGTGAGTTTTAAGCCTCCAGGTCCGGGATGCGAACCGCGGTCGACTACGTGGGAGTCTAGGGACATAGCCATTATGCTAACTGCTGGTTCCCTCAAAAACATAATCTTTAAAATTGATAGAGTCAGAGAAGAACATGTATAATGTGATTCCATTAACATAGTTTTAATTTTTTTTTCTTTGAGAGACAGTTTTGCTATAGGGTACGTGCATTCACTGGAGAGACAGAATATGAGAAATTACCACCCAAGAGGGTAATGGCCATGCCGTAATCCCTTCTCCTCCTTTCTCCTCTCAGGATTTTGGGCACGCACACATATGCACCCAGCTTGAATTTCAAGCCACCAGATCCAAGATTTGAAACTCAACAGCCATGGGGGAGTCCAAGGATGTAATCATTACAAATCTGCTGATCTCCATTAATAAATCTTTTAAAAAAACTCTCCAAAAACCAATATATTATGAAGGCACATCATATTAGACAATATATGAAAGAAAAGCAAGTTTATAAATGCCGGAATACAGGAGAGTGGTTTCCTCTATGATAGTGGTTTCCTCTATGAGGGAGGGCGTGTGTTTAAAGACCACACGAGAGGTTTCAGAGGAACTGGTAGCATTCTACTTGTTACATTGGTACAGACATGTCCCTTTTAGATTTTCTTTCTGGGTCTTTGCACTTTTGTTATAAGAGCTATTTTTAGTTCAATATTTAATTAAATCACTAAAAAGTAAAGCCAAAATAATTATAAAATTTCTTCCTTAAGAAATATATTAAAAACTAAATTTAGCTTGCCTTAAGAAAAACACATTTTGGAACATCCCTAAGTTCTGTGAAATCAATTACATGGCAA
Source organism: Tupaia belangeri chinensis (assembly GCF_000334495.1). NCBI lineage: Eukaryota > Metazoa > Chordata > Mammalia > Scandentia > Tupaiidae > Tupaia > Tupaia belangeri. Next base: position 6,633,185 of record NW_006159555.1, on the reverse strand, counting down.
CATACAGCCCTGAGGACAAGAATTATGTCTTTTCAATATTATGGAAAGTTTGCCTTCTCACATAAAAAGCAAAGTGGCTATCAAATAAGGCTCTTCTTATGAGTTCACTAACTCTCCCTATTAATATCTGGAAGCTAGAATCATCTGTGATTTTAGTCTACTGCAATAATATTGATCTCTAAGCCATTAGCTAAGACAAAGGTAGTATATTCTGTGACCTAAAGTGGGTAGTCTTCAGTATAGTTTTCTCCAACACAGTGATATATTGAAAACAAAGACACACTTAAAACAAAGTCACCATAATAAAAAGTGCCTTGGCACTAAAATCTTAAGAAGCACTATAGAACTCTTGACAATTTTGTTGCTTTCTAAAGAAATAAAGTACAACCAAGAAGAGAGAGAGAGAACCTTGAAAGGTCATACAAGCATACAGTCACCAAAACACTTGGCTTCAATTTTCTTCAGAATTATTAGATACAAATAATACCTTATAGAATTTCATATCCTAGAATTTTATAATTTATTGACATAGGTCTTTTTTTTATAACATAATTATAAGAAAATTTCAAAGCTACAAAAATGTTTAAAAATTTTTTTGAAGTTCTGTGTGTCCATGACTAGCTTCAACAATGATCAAACTTGTATAATCTTATTTTCTCCATAACCTCACATGTTCACCCTCCATTACATTATTTTAAAACTATTTGTAGACAACATTATTTCATCTATACACATTATATATGTTTAAAGCACATAGCTACCTTTTAAAATAACATTAAAATATCTTTATCACACACTTTCCAAAATAATTTCTAACTCCTCCAAACAGGTAGACAGTATATGCTTTTTGCTGAACATCATAAACTTGTTCTCTATTTTTATAATGTATTTTATCAAATCAGGATCCATGGAAGCATAATATATTTTTATTAGTTCATCTATCCAAAAGTCTATTTGTAATTTAGTCATCTTCTTACAATATATTTTGTAAAAATCAGGATTTTTTTGTTTTACTATAGTTTCTTCTTTTATTTTTCTTCTTACAATCTATTATGAAGAAACCAGGAGTTGTTCTATAGGTCTCCATAGTCTGAAAATACTGCCTGTATTCCAGTAACATCATTTAACATGCTTATCTTACTCATGTCTCTCCTGTATTTCCTGTAAATTACTAATTGGATCTACCATTTGCAGTACTATTTGCTCGGAGCCTTTTTTTTTTTTTTAATTGAAACATTTATTTTCTGCTAGGAAACATTTTGTACTTCCTTTAGTAGGTATCTAATGTCGATTTGCCTTTTTAGTGATGTCAGCAGCCAGTAATAATCTATGTTGAGATCCCTATTTCATTAGAGAATGCAAAATATTTCTATTTTAATTAAGTTGCCCTTTTTTCATGTATAAACAAGGGTATTTTAATAAAAATCCTCCTCCCCTGTTTCCTCTTTGGTTTCTATAAGGTGCTATTTACAAGAGAGGCATATTAAACACTAACATCTTTTTTAATACCTTTTTAAAAATGGGTTAATTACTTATTGCATCCTCTAATAGAGTTAAACAAAGTGTGTGCGTAGTGAGGAGGCTTCCTTTTCTTTTAATACCATCATCAAAACATGATTTAAACACTTTCCTTTTTCCAGTCTTATTTGTTTGGTGCTTTTTTTTTTTTTTAATTGAAACATTTATTTTCTGCTAGGAAACATTTTGTACTTCCTTTAGTAGGTATCTAATGTCGATTTGCCTTTTTAGTGATGTCAGCAGCCAGTAATAATCTATGTTGAGATCCCTATTTCATTAGAGAATGCAAAATATTTCTATTTTAATTAAGTTGCCCTTTTTTCATGTATAAACAAGGGTATTTTAATAAAAATCCTCCTCCCCTGTTTCCTCTTTGGTTTCTATAAGGTGCTATTTACAAGAGAGGCATATTAAACACTAACATCTTTTTTAATACCTTTTTAAAAATGGGTTAATTACTTATTGCATCCTCTAATAGAGTTAAACAAAGTGTGTGCGTAGTGAGGAGGCTTCCTTTTCTTTTAATACCATCATCAAAACATGATTTAAACACTTTTGATACGCCTTTGTTCACCACAATTATTCTTTTTACAGATATTTATATTGCCCACCTATTACCAGTAAAACCCTCTTTAAATACATATTTTGAAATCAGCTATGCTTAGAGTATTTACACCACAGAAATTAGCAAACACAAACCAGGGCTTCTCTCTTTCTGCTGGAGAACAAGGTATTAAACATTTAACAGCACTTTACTGGCAGCACAGAACATGCTGACTCTCATCACCATCACGTTTTAGTTTTGTGGATAAATCTATATTTAATGCCCACTTCTAGTCTTTCTGTTGATTTTCTTTTTATTCATTTTGGTTGTCTGAAGCATTCCGTACCTAGGTAACCAGGAAATGTTAATGAAATAATATGCTCTGAATTGTCTTGTGTTCACAATAATTTGGCTATGGTCCATACATTTTAAAAATTAGATTTTCTACATTCAAAATCCTTGGATGACATTTTATTTCTATGAATATCTTTTTAATATATTTTTATTTCCATTTCTTTTATACATCTAAAATCATTATTTGTGTTCCTCAATGAACACGAAATGATAATTTACAAGTTTTTAAAATTTTCTTTTCTCCACTTATTCTTGTACTTTGTTGTTAGAGTTTAGTTCCAGATCTGTCTCAAAGCTTCTCTCCTCAACTTCAACTCTCTTCTAAAAGTCCTTCCTTTTACTCAGCCACTACAGACTTTCCGTCACATTTTCCTCTTCTCTTTTTAAAAATACTTTGAGAGGGAATTACTGGTTTCTGGACTTCCAGGCTCTCGTTGGTTTTTCCTCTGTGGTGGTGGCAGAGCTACTTACTGGTGATGGGCATGAAGTCCTGGCTCTCTAACTTGGCCATCTCTGATACCACTCGGTGAGGTTTTGGGGTCAGCATACCTAATTCCATAATGAATGTAGTGCCTTCTTGGCTAGTAGGGGGGGGCTGTAGGATGGGGCTGCATTTTTTTCTATAGTATTTATCTAGAAAAGGGAGCCATTGTTATTTTGATGTTTTCTTTCTTGCTAGCTTGGTCCATTCCTAGTCTTATACTTAGGGAGAGCAGACATTTCTCAGGAGATTTTTTTGTGTAGATCTATTGGCATTGCTCAGTTGCTGGTTTCTTTAGCTCCAAGTCTGGGATATATGAGGCAAAAATAAAATCCTAGAAATACCTCAGCAAGTCACACCTTTGGATCCTGAGGTCCTGAGCCAGTCTATGTTCTCCTTGGTTTTCAAAGGCTTTTTGTGTTTGTTTAAGATAATACACAAGGGAACCAGCAGTTAGAGTAAGGGCTATGTCTCTGGACTCCCACGTAGTCGACCGTGGTTCACATCCTGGACCCGGTGGCTTAAAACTCATGCCGGGCGCGTGTGCGTGCGTGCCCAAGATCCCGAGAGGAGAATGGAGGAGAAGGGATTGTGGCGTGACCATCCCCTCTGGGGGGTGATTTCTCGCTTTCTGTCTCTATGTCTCTTTCTGTCTGCAAGTGCACGCGCCCTATAGCGAAAAGAAAAAAAAAAAAAAAAACAATGTTTACTCAGTTCTCTATGTGTTTATTAGAAGTACAGCCTTTGCTCTCCTGGCATTTGCATTAGTCTCCTATTTGTTATATAATAAGTCACCACAAACATGATGACTTAAAGAAACATAGATTTATTTTCTTACAGTTCTGTACGTCAGAAGTTTGAAATGGGTCAGCAGGGCTGCATTTCTTTTAGGGGTAATAGCAGCAAATGTATCCTTGTGTTCATCTCCCAGACCTCACCAGCATTTCTTTACTTATGATCTCTTCCTTCATCTTCAAATCTCTATTTCTCTGGCTCTCTCATTCTTTCTCTAATAAGAACCTTTGTGATAACATTGCCCAACCACACACACACAAAATCGGGAATAATTTCCCCCCTTCTCAGACTCCTTACTTTATTTGAATCTACAGAATCTCTTTGGCACATAAGTAAGTCATATTCCAGGGATTAGGACAGGGACTTCATTCAGGGGCCATTATTTTGTCTACCACGTTACGCAACTATTTTATCACCTTATTCTTGAGCTTCTGTTTTATAGATTTTATGTAGTAATAGTTGCATTGTATCCTGAAGGGGCTGGAGGAAGAATTTCCTTCTCTAGTTTGAACTGATTTCTTATGAAAACACTGGTCATTGCATAGTTTCATCCTTCTTTTCTCTGAATTGTGCTGCATTTTTGTTCTTATAATGTATATTTTGCTGTTGCCATGCATTGGTTTGATCTTTTATTATCTGAAAGAATTTTGTTTTTTCTTTAAAGATACAATTTGAGGGATCAGGAATTTTTCTGTTCTTCCCATTATCCTGTAATTTGAGGGGAATGTAGAAGAAGAAAAAGCCCTAAACTAAGGCTGCAGTTTGAAAATGTGGGCTCCTACAATCCTGTTAAATATCCTAACCAGCCTTAATTAAATCAGCAGAAGTAGCTATGGTCTCAGAGCAGGATACTTTCCTATCTCTGAAATATGTTTTTAATTTAGTGTTTGGCTTCAGAAGTATCATTTTCATTTAAAAAGTAAATAAATAAAATTATCTGGCCAGCCAGTGAATGATGGTTAAAGCAGCTTGATCCCACGTGGTCAACTATAGGTTCAAGTCCTGGACCTGGAAGTTTAAAAAAAACACGTTTGGTCATGTCTGCATGTGTGCCCAAGATCCCAAAAGAAGAAAGAAATGGAGATGGGATTGCAACATGACCACCCCTTACTGGAGGTTGGAGAGGGATGCTTTTCACTTTCCTTCTCTCTCCCTCTCTCTCTCTCTCTGACTCTTCAGTGGGTATGCGTGCCCGCTAGAAAATGAAAACAAAACTCAGCTCTATTGTTTATTACTTCCCCCCTCCCAACACTTCTCTTCAGCAGCTATTTTCTGTACTCATCTTTCTGGGAGAGGAAACTAGAGAGGTATCCACTCCATTTTCCTTACTTTCTGCAGGATTTTATCAACAATTCATTATAGCTACTGGGGAAAGGAGAAGCAAGAAAGTATGTATGTAGTACGTTCCTTTCCGTTTCTGATTTTTCTTAATTTTTGCTTTTAGGCTAGATCAATAACTTTGTACTTTATTACTTTAGATAATGTTCCTTGCTTCATGTTGTCACTCTTTTTGTTACCGTTAGTTTTAAATATTTGAGGTTACTTTGTTTTTCAAATTAATTTTCATTATTTCATCCTGTTTGAGAAGAGAAAAATTCTGTGGTAGTATTGCATCTGATTTACTTCTAATGGGAAACAGTTCCCATGAGTTTTATATTAAATGGACTAGAAGGACCATTTTGGAATTCATTTAATGATCAATAAAAGCCGTGAGGTAGTGACAGGTCAGCAACATATTTCAACCTACATACAACATTTCTTTTTCCCTTTCAGAAATTGTATTTTAGTTTTTATTATCTTACTAAAGTATAATGTAATAGGCACTAAATTACATTTTCAATAGGTTTTACATTTGAATACAAATTGCAATTTAGTGCAAATCATTCCCTTTTTAAAGATTTTATCAGAATTTAAGTTGGGAATGATACTTGTCATTTCTTTGGGAGTGAAATGGATCTTTTGTAAAATTGTAGGCACTTATTTATACCTTGAAGAGATTCTAAAAGACATCAATACAAATACCTTTGAGATGTAGAATAGTCTCCATAGAATCTTTGCCAATTATTCAACTGAATGTGGTTTAAATATGCCCAAACCCTCAGAAGTAGCCAATTTTCTTTTGTCTGTTTTTTGTTTGTTTGTTTGTTTGTTTTATTAGAAGTACAGCCTTTGCTCTCCTGGCATTTGCATTTGCTTTCTAATTCTTCCACTAGACACCTTCTTAGTATTTCCATCAACATTTGAGGAAAATGTTCACATCTTCCCTTCTTCAAGGTTCAGTTGTGGGCACTGATTTCTTTTCTCCCCCTAAAGGATTTGAGTGCCTTCACCATTCCAGTGTCTCTGACTGGAACACATATGGCAAGAACAACACAGGCTTATTAACTGTAAACACAATATTTAAATTATGATATCATCAGAAAAGAGTATACCACACTCTCAGTCTAAATAAAAGTGTGTTTTTTCACCTTTCCTTTTTCATTAATCATTACACACTAAGGGTAATTAGGCCATTAGTGGTGGTTTAATATTGTTGAGCTAAAATTATAGTTGCTGCTGACTGAAGCACTCCTGCTCAGTCTTTTTCTCACATCCTACATTTTTGGCAGTTGGAGTCATGTTCCAGTTTGCTTTAACAAATGCAGTTTGTTGAGTTGGTTTTTTAATTTTATTTTATACAATTGATCAGTCTAGATCACTTAGCTTCTAAAGTGAATTTACCCAGCATGAGTTTTATTTTTCAAGTATTAATCATCAGGTGTGATTTGGAACCATATTTTCCTACCCAATGTGTTTATTCGTCCTACAAACTTGATGTTATATTAGACTTGAAGTACCTGTAATCGTATATCACTTTATTCCTTTATAATTAAAAGAGAAATAGAGACGAAGATAAAAGAAAGCAGCACAATGGGCCCAGGTGGTGCGGTGGTTAAAGAGCTAGATCTCATACAGCTGACTTTGCAGTTTAAGTCTCAGACCCAACATGACGCTGGGCGCATGTGCATGCATGCCCAAAATCCTGAGAGAGGATTGTGGCATGGCCATCTGCCTTGGGAGTAATTTCATTTTTCCTTTATCTCTGTCTCTCTTTGATAAGCACCCACACCCTTTAGCAAAATCTAAAAAAGGGAAAAAATAAAAGTGACACAGTAAGAAAGAGCAAGGTAGAGAAAATTAAGGGGAAAAGAAGGAAGGGATAATAAAAGAAAGTAGTAAATCACGTGTACCAAAGGCTGTACACGTCATCCCTTTTATGTAGCACAAATTCCACAGGAATTTAGCAAATTTGAAAACATAGGTACAAGTTCATTAAAATGATTATAATATCACCTCTTAATATTCTTTTGGAGGAAGCTATGAAGTATAAGCAAATACATCAATATGTTGTTTCTGTATTTACTTTGCATCTTTCCGCAAATTGTTCAAGGTGCTTATCACACACCGTATTCATTATCCTTACACATGTACACATACGTAAATAGGGCACAAGGGCACAATTAACCACATAAATTGTTTATTTTTTTCCAGATCACATTAAATACGATCTTGGTATTCTGTTTTATTAAAAATGGCAAAAATGTGATAGACTGAAATATAATGGGGTGATAATTGAAAAAATTAAAAACACTGTGTCAGACCATAATGTCAATAGGGCAGAGGTGAGGCAAAAACCAGTAAAGGACATCAAAAAAATACTTGAGTAAAATATGATCAAACAGAAGTCTAGAAAGAGTTATGATGGAATGGAGGACTTAAATTTTAAAATAGTTTTTGAGAAATAGGACTATAGTGAGAAGATCTCTTTAAAAATAAATAAATAAAAGTAGGTGAAGACAAACAGGCACTAGCTAAATGGCCTACTTTATATCACTCCACTAGAGAAGGTAGAAGGAGGGTAAATGGCCTTGTGACAGGCCTTAGATCCAGAGAACCCCAAACCACCATCATATGCTCACTGCAAAGTTGCTCGGTCCATTCCAAACACAGTAGCAAAGGCTAGATGGAGATGGTCCATTCCAAACACTTAGGTTTAGGGTTCAAGGAACTTTGGGAATGTCTAAAAAGGGTAAAGTTATCTGGGAGCCTCAGTCCTATGAAACCAGGGACTCCACACTAAACCATCTAGGTCTAAGTATTATAATGAAGAAATACTGGTAGTAAATAGACTTTAAATTGAGCAGAACAGGTCTCATGGGGTAAAAAAATATGAGATTCAGATAAAAGGTAGACAAGGCTATCAGCAGAAAATTGTAAAGGAAGTTCTCAGAACTTAGAAACATTGTAGCCATCTCGAGATACTTTTAAATAAATTTTGCCAAGAAGGTGAAATATCTCTACATTGAAAAATAAAAAGAATTCATTAAAAAACAAAACAAAACAAAACAAAAAACTGGGAACCAGTGGTTAGCGTAATGGCTATGTTGCTGGACTCCCACGTAGTCGACTGCAGTTCATGTCCCGGACCCAGAGGCTTAAAACTCACGCCAGGCACGTGTGTGTGCGTGCCCAAGATCCCGAGAGGAGAATGGAAGAGAAGGGATTGCGGTGTGACCATCCTCCCTGGGGGGTGATTTCTCGCTTTCTGTCTTTATGTCTCTCTCTGTCTGTCTGGAGAGTGCACGCACCCTGTAGCAAAAACCTCTCCAAATATGTCGCAAAACTGAGCCTTTATTTTTGATTAATAGGTGAAAACAACAGAAGAGGGAACTCTAAAGTGGTAAAACAAAGGAAATATCTTTGTCCCCCTTTTCCTCTTAGAAGCACTAAATATTCATTTCACCTAAATTATTTAAAAAAGAAAGTCTATAGCAAAATCTCATACAAAGTTGTATGATGAGAAAAGAATATATGAAGCAAAATAATATCCCTATATAATGTATATAATGTGAAAGTGTTGCCATTAACACTTAACCACATAACAGCTACAAATTGTAACTTATTTCAAAATAAGTTTTAGAATTGAGGAGGAACCAGCAGTTAGCGTAATGGCTATGTCGCTGGACTCCCACATAGTCGACCGCGGTTCGAGTCCCAGACCTGGTGGCTTAAACTCATGCCGGGCGGGTGTGCGTGCATGCCCAAGATCCCAGGAGGAGAATGGAGGAGAAGAGATTGCAGCATGGCCGTCCCCTCTGGGGGGTGATTTCTCGCTTTCTGTCTCTCTGTCTCTCTCTGTCTGTCTGGCAAGCGCACACACCCTATAGCCAAAAAAGAAAAAGAAAAAAAAAACTCTTCAAAAATAAGAAAGAAAAAAAATTGAGATAAATTATAGCAGATTAAAAGAATAAAATAAATCAGCAAACTATAGTCATTGGGAAAGTCATGATGTATTTTTTCTATGTTTTTCCGTTAAAAAATGCATCATGACTTTTCCAACAATTCAAAAAGACAAAAAAGTATTAATAATAAATGTTTAAGATAATAACTTCTCATAACCAACAAAAACTTTTAAAATGATTTAATTCATGCCCTCGTCACTGTACCACACACACTGCTATCCCTTCTCCTCCATTCTCCTCTTGAGATCTTGGGCACACATACACACATATGCCCTGTGAAGAATTTAAGCCACTGGGTCTGGGACTCGAACCACAGTTGACTATGTGGAAGTCCAGAGACATTGCCAACTACTGGTCCCAATGATGAATAATATTTAGAAGTAGTAGAGTAACTTTATAACCCAAAGTAGTAAGTAAATCTCTGTAAGTCCATACTGATACAAATAAATGATTACCTCCTAGGGTATTAATAGTAGCCAAAGGGGAAATCAGGAACCCTACATTAGCAGGCCCACTGCCTCTGCCAAAGAACATTTAGGGGAAATGCTGAAATAAAAGGTTAAAATAAGATCTAGAGTTTCATAATGGACTACCCAAACATTCGTGTTTGGTTAAAAATTAGTTATCATTCCAAAGATTAGACAAATCTCAAGCTGAGTGAATAAAGACTTGATAGATGCCACTGTGATTTTTTTACAGACTCTCCTTAAAATTTCTCAATAGCTATTAACTCTGTCCCATTCCAAGTCCAGTCTATTCAGTACATTTTGACTAGGGTCTCAAAGAATTACATGGCTGATGGTGAAAATTCAAATTTGAAGTAGTTTCATGTTAAGACAAGACTGAGGTTCCATTATTTACTATCTAGAAAGGTCTGAGACCCTCAAGCACACAAGCTTGACTGGTTATAAATTCCCACTTATTTTTCACTAAGACTTTTCTGAAATCGCTCAGGTTTATCTGAGCCCATTTTTATTGTTAGAAAACATATTGGAAATCCCTGATCTGGGTAAACAAAAGATAAGGTTGGAAACAAACACGTCAGTACAGACACAGTGTACCAATTTGCTCTTGTGGAGTGGACATCAGGGTTTTGGCAGGGATTAACCTAACCATTTATACATTCCTTACTTCCAGTCAGGGAGCATCTGGTTTGCGACGGAAGACTGAACATTTGTCTGCCTCTCACTACCCCCGACCGTCCTCCCCATATGTACTCGCAGAAGTAAAGAAAACTTCTAAATCAATTTAATAGAATGACAGACCATTAGGCAAAATGAAATACTTTTTTCTCATTAATCATGAGTTTAAGAGTAAACACATCTGTTCCTGGCCCCAGAGATGATGCGGGCAAAAAAGCAGGCACCTAGGCTTGCTGACGACCTCAGTACCCTCCTGGCATGTTGCTTCCCTGCTCTGCTTAGCCACTTACTGAGGACAAACTGGCCAATGTGCTGTGGATCCAGTGACTCTTGTTTTCTCAGGAGGGACTCCACCTGACACTAACTTCTGAGGTCATTACGAAAATCATCTGACTGGGAAAACTTTCAAAGATGAGAAAGGTTGCCACCACACTATCAAGCACGGTCAATGCCTAGCTAGGGAAAGGAGCCTGGACAGAGTAAGCACATTCCTCTTTACTACAGGTTGGTGCAAAGGTAACTGCAGTTTCAACATGAATTGTAAATCATAGAACTAGGCTCAAACACATCTTTATTAATGAAAAAAGGAGTCATTACAATCAACACATTTTGCTAAGAAATAAATGTGTTTATTCCTATAACATAAAAATCTGTGCTTAGGGGGCCAGCAGGTGGTCAAGGCACTGGACTCCCACATGGCTGACAATGGTTCAAGTACTGGACCTGGTGATTTGAAAATCATGTCTCAGATCCCAGAAGGAGAAAGGAAGAGAAGAGATTGTAGCATAGCCATCACCCCAAAGGGTAATTTCTCACTTTCCCCCTTAATGTCTCTCTCTAGTGAGTGCATGTGCCTTATGACAAAAACCTTAAAAATAAATAAATAAGCCTGTACTTCAGGATGCCACGAACTCTTGGAAAGCATCTTTTCATCCTGCTGGTTGTGGAAGTGTTTCTCCGCAAAAAGTTGTCGAGATGCTTGAAGAAGTGGTAGTTGGTAGATGAGAGGTCAGGTGATTACAGAAGATGAGGCAAAACTTTGTAGCCTAATTTGTTCAACTGTTAAAGTGTTGGTTGTGAGACATGTGGTTGGGCATTGTGGTGGAGAAGAATTAGGCCCTCTCTGTTGACCAATGCTGGTTACAGGTGTTGCAGTTTTCAGTGCATCTCATCCATTTTCTGAGCATACTTCTTAGCTCTAATGGTTTTACTGGGATTCAGAAAGCTGTGGTGGATTAGAATGCACCAAATAGTAACCATGGCCTTTTTCTGGTACAAATGTGGCTTTAGGACATGCTTTGGAGCTTCTTCTTGGTCTTACCACTAAGCTGGTCATCACCAGTTGTCATATAAAATCCACTTTTTGTCACACATCACTATCTGATTGGGAAAGCATATGTTGTTGAGTAGAATAATATGATAGTTCAAAATGATGATTATTTTGATGTCTGGATAGGTTATTATATACCCACTTATCAAGCTTTTTCACCTTTCCAATTCAAATTCCAAATGACTGTAGAATGGTTGCCATTGAGTTTTTTTGGCCACTTGCGTATTTCTAAGTGGATGAGCTTCGATGATTGCTCTCAATTGGTCGTTGTCAACTTCCAGTGGCCACAATGGTCAGCTATTACACTCCTCATCTTTAAGGCTCTCCTCTCCTTTGCGAAACTTCTTTTTCTTTCCTTTTTTTTTTTTGCAGATATTCTAGCTATACCTATTCAATTATGTCATATAGTTCTTCAACCCACCAGAAATATTTAAAATAAGGGAAACTGCATTCTCAAATAGAAGAAATAAAAGCCCCATGCTGTAAATGTCAAACAAGAAAATATATTCGATTTCAGATGTATCCAAGACTTGATCTACCACTGAACTATATGTTTGTTAGAAGTTCCTGGGTCAAATATGTTTTTGATTTTGTGAGTTGTCTCCACTACTTTACAACCCATTTTTAATTTGAACAAGAAAACTGCTCCTTTTTTTCTTGTCTGACATAATTTCCATAGTCTTAAATACATATAAAATAAACAAGTCATAAGTCATTAGCAAAAAAAGGAAGAAATGCACATTAAAATTATATATAATATTACATTTAGTTAAAAATGTATCCAATATCAAATGGCAAATTTTAATAAAGCAAAAAAAACAATAGCTTTTGCACTAAGCTAACAACTATTGTATGCAATAGTTGATTAGTTGGCACCACAAGTGGTAGATACATCATCTACCAAACATCATTTAAGTGTGTTTTCATTAAAACCTGTGACCCAGACTAAAAGTTATATGCAAGGGGCAGGCAGGTGGCATGGTGGGTAAGGTACTGAATTTCCACATGGTCAACACTGGTTCAAGTCCTGGTAGCTGAAAAATCATGTTGGGTACATATTTTTGCATGCCCAAAATCTGAGAAGGAGAATAGAAGGATTGAAGTGTAGTTATCCTCTTGGGGGGTGACTTTTCACTTTTTCCTCCTGTCTCTCTGGCAAGCTCACATGCCCTATAATGAAAATCTAAAAAAAAAAAAAAAGAACAAAAAACTGATATGCAAAATTTGGTTACTTAAAATGGGACTTCTTTTAAACTTTTAGGGGGTATATTGTTTTGTTTTGTTTTGTTTTAATCTGCAAAGTACCTTGATCTAACTCATATTTATAGAATATAATACCCAAAAATTGTATAAAACACATTCTTTTCAAGGGCACATGGGTTTTAACAACACATAGTATAAAAAGAAGCTAAAATAATTAGCATAGCCTTCAAAAGTACTTAATAGTATATACAGTCTGAACACTATGAAATTATATTAGAAATGCATAAAATCTGATACAAGAAACATAAAAGATATTTGCAAATAAACAATTCCATTTCAAAAAAATTGTAGTTCAAAGAGTAAATAATGAAAAAATAAGGAATAGTCTGAAGTGAGTGAAAATACAACACATCAAAATTTGTGAGAGATATCTAAAGAATTAGAGGGAAATTTATAGCAATAGATGCTTATATTAGGGGGAAAGAAAGGGTTATATAAATTATCAGAATTTCTACCCCAAGGAAACAATAGAAGCAGGCCAGACAGTGATACAATAGAAACATAATGTTCAGTAATGCTAAACCCACATGAGAAGGTCCCATGTTCTTGTCCCAGGGCTTCTCTTTACACATTGCTCACACATGTCCTCATGATAAAAGCTGACTGAGTCGGAGATGGATTGTGGCACAAGAACTGTATTAATCAAAAAATAAAAAAGAATATAATAGGACTTCTGGAAAATAATGACTCTTGAAATCTACTTTTTACTAAATAAATTTCAAGCTGAGACATACAATTTAATGTAAAACATCAACCACACATTTCTATATGTAAACTTGGGAGATTTGGTTCACAAACTTTTTTTTAAACAAAAACTTTATTCAGTTTATTCAAAAAACATTGACAAAATAACTCTTAGTTGTAATTTTACATGTACCAAAAAGAAAAGTAATATTTATAGTAATGGCTTACAAATTAATAAAAAACTAAAAGTTCACAAAAGATCATAAACATTTCGCATACTAGTCAGACCTTTCTTTTTGGCAAAGTACTCTATGATGACAGATAAATTAACAAATACACACTCTTGTGAACTATTTCAGACAATACAAAAGATATTTGATTTGTTTTGCTCTTTAAGCAAAAGTTTATCATTTATAATCTTTTTTTCTTTTTTTTTTGTCTTGCATTCACCATCCACCACCCACTCTATCAACCACTTTATCCCTTACTGCCTCTAGTATCCACATTGATCCTCTCTACCATTACATCTTCATATCTCTCAATCTCTGCCATAAAGTGCAGACACTCAATACACATTGAGTAGGGATAGACAATGCTGTATGACATTCCACAGTATATATAATACCATAGTTTTCCAACCCAATCATCAGTTTTGGGATGCTTATGTTTTAAGCAGTTCTATGTTTTAGAATTATAAATCATGCTGCGGTGAACATGGATGTGCAGATGTCTTTTCAACTGAGTGTTTGAAATGGTTAAAATGAAAAGGACTGAGAACACAACACATGGAGCACAAGAGAAGCAACTGGAACTCTCATACACTGCTGGTGAGCATATAAAAAGCACAACTCCACTGAAAACCTGAGTTTCTTAGAAAGTTAAACATACACTTATCCTTATGACACAACAATTTCATTCCCATGTATTTAATCTAGAGATTATAAATGCATGAACAAAAAGACTTCTATAAGGCAGTGTAGAATAGTTACATTCGAAAATAGTACAAAATTGAAAACATCCCCAATTTTGGGCCAGGTAGTAGTACAGTGTTGATACAACTCAATTCAATTGGGAAAGGTCCTGGGTTCACATCCTAGGACCTCCTTATTCATGCCTGGCATGCTACACATGTCCATGATATAGGCTGGCTGGGACTGGGAATATTGTGGTGTGAAGACCTCTTAGGGTACCTGTCTCTCTCTTTCTCTCTTCGTTTTTCTCTCATGGAAAAAGTAAATATATTTTTTAAAAAGTCTCTAAATTCTATTAACAAAAGAATAAACAAATTGTGGTGTATATATAAAAGTCAATACATAAAAAGGAATATGATTTAACAACAACAACAACAACAAAAAACGGAACTACTGATACATTGTAAACTGAAAAAAAAATTCTCTTGCCAAAGAAGCAGATACTGGGGGACCAGCAGTTAGCATAATGTCTATGTCACTGGACTCCCATGTAGTTGACCATGGTTCGAGTCCTGGACCTGGTGGCTTAAATTCATGCCGGGCGGGTGTGAGTGCGTGCCCAAGATCCCAAGAAGAGAATGGAGGAGAAGGGATTGCAGTGTGGCCATCCCCATTTCTCGCTTTCTGTCTCTCTGTCACTTTCTGTCTTTCTGGCGAGCACACACGCCCTATAGCAAAAATGTCTTAAAAAAATGACTCCACAGAGACAGGAAACATATTGAACTTAAAAAACAAACAACAACAAAAAAGCCAGATACTGAGTTTTGAAAAATTAAAATAAAAAACTTCCTCAAGAATCTTGGGGCAATATTAAGCAGTAATGTTGAGTAGCAATATCAACAGCACTTTATGTTCATTGTCCTAACCCCATCACATACATTATTTGATTCCATCATAATTACATATGTGGTAGGTATTGTTATGATTGCAATTTTATATATGACACATTTGGGAAATAAACTTCTCAGCACCATGCTCAAATTAATAGGATATTAAATAACAGAGTCATGGTTTTAACTCATTTCTCTCTGAATTTTAATCTCTAAACTCTCAAGGTATATCCCTCTAACCTATAGTTTATTTCTACAATAGCACCAGTTTTCTGATCAAACAATCAACTTAACGTATTTGTATTCCGAGGGAAACTAACTCCAGTTATCCTGCTCTTGAGTGAAAGAATGAGAGATTGTCACTTTCTGATTGCAAATAAACTTTTAAGGATCATCTTTTGTAACTGAGTTTTTAAATATAAAATAGTACAGATGATAAAAATGCTGGTGAATACAGAATTCAGAGATGACAAAAGTTAATTTTATTTTATTCATACTTCAAGGCTAATTTTGTAATACAAAACAATAAATAATAGTATGACACCCTTCGCTCTAATATAAATAACCCCCTATTAGCAGCAACCACTATGATAAATAGTTTAGTCTATGTTTATGCTTTTGCATCTATATATAGGTCACAGACTTATACGAGTTTTTTTGATAAATGAAAGTGTCTTACTAGAACTAATTAAACAATTTCTTGAATTTTCTTAGATTAAAACCATTTAGGGTCCAAACCCTTCAGTCAGCACGTGAGAAAGCTGTGAGCTAGCATCTCTCCTGGGACCATTCTGATCATCCTCACTGGATGCCACAGAGGCAAGAGAGTGGTTTTCCTGAAGCAGCTGAGAAGTGGCTTGCTATTTGTAACTGGACCGCTGGTTCTCAATCTAGTTCCAATGCATAGAACACACCAGAAATTTGTCATTGCCATCTCCACAAAAATTATTAGCAAAGTAAAAATCCCAAAGCACCTTACTGATGCTTACTTCAAGAAAAAGAAACTGTGGAAGCCCAGACACCAGGAAGGTGAGATCTTCGACACAGAGGAGAAATACGAGATTTCCGAGCAGCACAAGATTGATCAGAAAGCAGTGGATTCGCAAATTTTACCAAAAATCAAAGCTGTTCCTCAGCTCCAGGGCTACCTGCAATCCATGTTTGTCCTTACACATGGAGTTTATCCTCACAAATTGGTGTTCTAGATTTTTTTGCCAAGAACCTAATTAAATAACAGATCATATAAAAAAAAAAAAACATTTAGGGTCCAATCAACTGCATTCTTTTTTATAAATATATAACTCTTTTGCATATAAATATAAATATTTACCAAAAATTAATGTTTTCATAATAAGTATAAGCCAACACATGAACATTTTTATCTGAACTGAAGTCTATATATCCCAGTGAGGTCATGCATAGTCTTTATAGCATCAGTGAAGTCCCCACAATTATTGTTTTTTTGAAGGACATGTGCACATGTTAGAAAGAGATAGAGAGAGACAGAGAGAGAAAGTGAGAAATGATCCATGAAGGGAGATGGCTATGACTCAAACCTTTCTCCTCCATTCTCCTCTTGAGATTTTGGGCATGCACACACATGTGCCTGATTTGAGGCATGCACACACATTGTGCTTGATTTTCAAGCAACTGGGTTTGGTGATGGAACTGCAGTCGACCATATGGGAGTCCAGGCCATCTGCTGTCCCCTATATGATATAATTAAAAAATATGTGAGCATTTTTCAGGATTTTTAAAATTTTGTGACTATATGGACAATATTTTTTTTAGAGACTAAATTTTTACAGACTCTAAATAGTTAATATACACTAAAGCCATTTAAAAATAGAAAAAAGTATTAATAGATATCTCAGATTAGTCTCAAACATACTAACCTATATTTCAATGTCTGTTACTCAATATTATCTGTAGTTCCTCAATTCTAAAATACATATTTTCACCTTGTACTAATTCTGTATTCTAGGCTTCATAAAATATGCATAACTGTTAAATATGCTTAATTTCTCTTTTTTTCTTTCTTCTGAAAAAAAATGATGTAGTAAATTGATAATATATTGCACCCTTAATACACTTTACATCTATGACACATAATCAACTTATTTTTTTTCCATAAAACAAACTTTTGTAATTTCTTTCACCATATTTAAGGTGTTTAATTATACTAAGTTTTATACTAACTTTATTTACCAAATTTGGATTGCTTTCTCCAGTTAAATTTGAGGTAGTGTCACAGTGTAAATGACGACAGCTATCTGTCATTTAGGTTTACTTTACCTAACAGGGTGACATCATGCTAATCCCAGGGACCTTACATATCTTTTGTAATTTTTTCCTCTTCAGCACTGTATTTTTGAAAAGCTTGTACTTTAGCACCTCTTACTCCCTCAATTTGTTTTCTATGTTTTCTTCCAAATTTAGAAATAGAAATAAATAAATAAATAAATAGGGACCAGCAGGTGGCATAGTGGTTGCATCACTTGGCTCCCACTTGGCCAACTGTGGTTTGAGTCCTAGACCAGTAGCTTGAAAATCACACGGGGTACATTTGTGTGCATGCCCAAGATTCTGGGAGAATAGAGAAGATAGGATTGTGGCAGGGCCATCTCCCTTGAAGGTGATTTCTCACTTTATCTCTCACTGTCTCTGTCTTTGTCTCTCTCCAGTAAATTCACATTCCCGATGGCAAAAAAAGTAAAAAAAAATAAAATAGATAAATAGAAAATAAAGTGATAAATTTGTTTCAAATCATGGAGTGGCTTTAAATTTAAAAGTAGAAGCTCTATGCTCATTATCTGGATCTAAATCCAGACTGTATCACTTATAAACTAAGTGGACTTGAACAAAAGTTTTAGCTTTTAATCTTTACTTGTTTTCATTTGTGAAAAGGAGATATAACATTTTTATAAGACTGGAAACTTAATAGGTTAGTCATGCAAAAGTATTTAGCATAATGATTGGAAACTACTCAATGAATTTAGGTATTTTATTATTTTATGATCAAAGAATTTCTTTAGAGGTCATTTTTTGATATCTTACATTTATTTATAATTTTAGTGTGATAATATTTATTGGAGGATTATTAATTAAATATCTTAATAAAATACACTGCATTTTAGAAATCTAATTTTTGTCATAATTAACATCATTTTAGTTAAATCATTCAGATCCAACTCTAACAAAGTCAACATTTTTGGAAATATGCACAAAGTTGCTAAATCTTCTTTTTTTCCACTAATTGTTATGTGTTTTTATTTTCTCCTTAATTTGACAGAATATTTATTTTACATTTTTTTAAAATAAGCTCAAGAACAAATTTTGGGTTTGTTTTTAATCTATTTATTCTATGGGTCAGAAAAAAGAGACATAGGACTCCCAGAAGGGTCTGGACACTGTGATTCACTGCCAGCTTCAGCCAGTCCCCATCATGGGTACATGTATTTCCAGCATATGCAGCGTTATCTCTGGGTAAGAACCTGGAACTCTGTCATGTTTCTCAGCCTCTCAGAGCATCACATTTTACTACTGTGCTGCCATCCTATCCCCTCAAGAACAAATTTATAATTGATTCCATTTTTATTTTCTTTCCTTCTTTTACTTTTGTTTTGAGAGGGATTTTTGCCACAGAGCTCATACACTCACCAGAGAGACAGAGAGAAATAGAGAGACAAAACAAGAAATCACCCATTAAGGGGATGGCCACACCACAACCCCTTTCTACTTGGGGTTTTGGGCATGCATGCACATGCACCTGGCACAAGTTTTAAGTTTCCAGGTTCGGGACTCAAACTATGGTCAGCCACATGGTATTCCAGCATCATAACCACTATGTCACCTGCTGGCCCCATCCTTTTTTTTAATTTATGATGGAATCATTTGTACTTTCATATCATTAGTTCCCATTTTCTTTTGCTTTCCCTTGAGTGTACTTTATTGTTTTATCATACCTTGAATGTTTAGTTTAATTAAAAAATAGGATAAGTATTTCAGAAATATATCTTTGTATCATTTTCTTCTAGTTCTGATTTTTTCTTTAGACATGACTTTGATTTCTAATTCTCTTCTAGTTGTTTTGATTTATTATATAGAACCACCTATAAATGTTGGGATGGGTTTGCATTATTTGAATTCTATATACATCACCTTCAGTCAGAGGGGGTTCCAATCTTTTATCTTCTCTATATTCACACCCTTAGACTTAGAACTTTACTGCTACCTGCCTCTGGGCTTTGGGTTCAACCAGGTTAATTTTTTAGACCAAGATATTATAGTTAGCAGAAGTATATAATTAGAGACTTGATATATATAGATATATGTTGTACACCTGTACTCTCACTTTTCTGTTTCTACCATCTATTCCAAGAACTTGTCTTGGGTAGTACACTGGACCAAACCCAGTCTAGTACAATTGACAAACTCAACCTAAATCAGTTACTCCTTGCTGACTAAACAAATTCTTCCTGGAGAATTATGTCAATGTTATTTGAAGCCATTAATTTAGGGTAGCTGGTTAGCTTGACTTAAAATGGCAACAATTGATTCATTCAGAGAGTCATACCTAGAAATGCATTCTTCTGTGATAAAATCCTAATGTATATAACATGAATTTCAAAATATTTTTTACCAAATAAGCTTGTACTTCCATTTTTCCACAAACCTTCTGAAGGGCCTCATACCAGGAAAAAAGAGAGTACAGTTCAGTGAATTAATAACTTTTTCACTGATGGGTAATAAGGAAATTTGGTTTCAGTTATTTTTTTTCTTTTTAAAGAATTATTTTGTTTTTTATTCATTCATTCATTTATTTCATTTTGACCAGAGAGAGATAGAGCAAGAGAGAAGGAGAGAGTGGGAACGTGAGAGAGCAAGTCTCCAGGTCCAGGACTTGAACCATGGTCGGCCATGTGGAAGTCCAGCGTCCTTAACCACCATGCCACCTGCTGGCCCCTGGCTTCAGTTGTTTTTGGAACTGGGATCTGTTTAAATCTATCTTTCTCCCTAACGGAAATTCTTTCACTTGCTTTAGAATGTCACCAATGCCCCATTCGTCTTCTCATTCAATCTTCTGATCAGATGCCTAACCATTTGGCAGTCTCCCTTCTGCTGAAAATAAGATCTCCTCTTCCCATAGTGACTTATAGTCTCTCTAGAGTTGAAAAACAAACAAAAGTGACAGAAAATAACAAAAAGAAAACACCAGTCTTTATCTATCTCAGCTTTCTGAGCCAGTGGAGTAAAGAAAACTAACAGTTTAGCTATCCTCTATTTTATTAAATTTTCTGAAGAAAGAGAAACAGGAAAAGGAAAATAATATGGGGAAATGGACTTGAAATAAGGCAATAGACACACAACAATGAAGAAAAATAGTAAGGAGATTAAAGTTAATCAGATCCTACAGTATATGTTAATTAGTTTTTAAGTCACTCTCTCCTCATTCTTTAGTTGGGTCACAGAACATTTATCACCTCAAAACACTGCTTTTTAAAATGCCTAATCAATCAATTAACCACTCTTCACAGCTCTTTAGCTGCTATTTACCTGTTGAAAAGTAATTTTTCCAGAAGAGCTTCTGTCTGCTTCTTTGTGCTTGCTGCAATGTGTGGTATATGGTAGCTAGACATTTAACTAACCGTGAATAGACAAATGAATGAACATGCCCTTCCATGTGTATGGAAGAAAGGAAGTTACTCTCCCATCGCTTTGACTGGGTTATAATAATATTGCCAGAAGAAATAAGTTAATGGCAATATCTCACCCATGAGCTATTGATAAATGTATTTCATCGTCTTAATTCTCTAGACGTTATAATGTACCCATTAAATAAACCTGAATTTCAAATCCATGTTAGCCTAAGGGTAAAAACTTGTATCACCATAGTATTCACTCAAAGTTAAGGAATTTTAATAGTTTTAAAAAGCACAAATCTAAAAAATGTAGTTAAACTTGCTTCTAGTATCAGTGTTGTTTTATGTTAAATGATCTTGGCTAAGGTACTAAATGTTCCTGTCATTCTCATTAGCAATATGAGAAAAATAATTTGGGTAGCTATTTCATAAGCCTAGTGCCTCACACATATTAGGTGTTCTGCATGTGTTATTCATGGATATTTTGTCACTTTACTGTAGCATGCCTAGAGGTTGTTTCACAGGTTAAAAGAAACACTACCCTCAACAGCACTTTATGAACTCTAGCCTTTCTTCCTTTCCTCTCTGAACAAATGTGTTAAACTGCAATTTAGGTTTTTGTTGCCTATAAAAGACCTTTGATGGTGACTACCAGAGGAACCCCATTGCCTGCTAATGCGTGCCACAAGGATGCCGATGTCTGCTTGTGTCAATGCAATGGAGTTATTAACTTTCATTTATAAAGCTGCAAACCTTCTTCTAATCATTGGACAAAAGTCTAGTACAATTTCCTTTCAGAAGAGAAGTTACAACAATTAGTCTTTTGATATATTATAATAACGTTTTCCCCAAAGAAGTATGAATATAGTACATTTGATACGCTCTTTTTATAATCTTTCACCTTAGAGTTTCAAACATAAACTCATGAATCATGATCAAAGGTTATTAGAGAAAGAGATAATATTCTATGATCACAGTCACTTCATTGGAGGATTTTACCCATTGACCTTGAATTAAACATGGTTTAATTCTCTCTTCCTTTAGGAACTATATTCTTAATCCTCCATCTCCCACCATTCTGCTCGAATTTATGAAAATAACTGCATTGAAAGCCACACCACCATCACTGGTTCTCTTGTTATTGATTTTGTCTCACCCAAAATTCACATGCTGAAGTCCTAACTCCCAGTGTGGCTATATTTATAAAGAGGCCTCTTAGGAAGTAATTAAGGTTAAAAGAGGTCATAAAGGTGGGGACTCAATTCAGTAGAATTATTATTATTTTTTTTTATGAGAAGAGACACCAGAGAGCTTGGGGTCTCTCTGTCCCTACATATCCACAAAGGAAATACCCTGTGAGAACATAGGAAGAAAGATATCATTTGCAGGACCAGCAATTAGCATAATGGCTATGTCGCTAGACTCCCATGTAGTTGACTGCGGTTCGAGTCCCGAACTCAGTGACTTAAAACTCACACTGGGCACATGTGCATGCGTACCCAAGATTCTGAGAGGAGAATGGAGGAGAAGGGATTGAGGCATGGCCATCCCCCGTGAGGTGTGATTTTTCACTTTCTGTCTCTCTTTCTCTCTCTGTCTTTCTGGTGAGTGCACACGCCCTATAGCAAAAACCTCTCCAAAAAAAAAAAAAAAAAAAAAGCTATCATTTGCAAGTCAGGAAGAGAGT
>NW_006159555.1:6601045-6610236 GCF_000334495.1 Tupaia belangeri chinensis | reverse complement strand
TGCTGAACCTGGATTTGGGAATGCTAATCTCCAGAAATATGAGAAAATGTATTTCTGTTGTTTAAGTTACTCAGTTTACAGTATTTTTGTTTTGACAACTCAGGCTGACTAATACATCCAGAAATAGTAAACTGTGTCAAAATTCTAGTTAGGCACAACTTAGTCTCAATAATGGATCACAAGAGGAGTCATTGCCAGAGATTGTCTTAGGAGGTCAGGGCAGAAGATTGAGTTGGGAAAAAAGGGACAAGTCAGGAAAAACTCAGAAATGCTTATTAGAAATATTTAGGGATCGTATCAGTACCTAGAACATCAAAAAAAAGTGAGAAAATTAATGATAATTTGTTTTCTATGGATGGCCAATACCACTTATAACTATGTCCTGATTGAAGACCTGAAGCTCATAATACATCTTTAAACCACCAACATTTCATAGAAAAGAGTAGTTATCAATCAAGTGCTGAAGGAGAATTAAAACTTCTCAAAGACCATGTTTTTAAGCTACAAACTGCCCCATGCATTCCCTATGGAAACTATTACCCAGGAAAGTAAGTTGTTAAAAAGACAAATGTAAATGACCTTGGTAAAGATGACTTTATGTCAACGACCTACACTATCCATCTTTATTAACTTTTTTCCAACTCTCTTACAAATGTGCTTTTATCAGTAGCTTAGCTTTGTACAAAGAAATGAAGTTTGACAAACTTTTCCATTCTATGGTACTCTTAAATAAAAGATTCATTCCTTTAGAAAGTAACTAGGCCACAAATGCAATTTTTAGCAAATTACTTTGGAGTAGATGTGGATGTGAATTTATTCTCTAGAGTAATATTTATCTGCTCTCATCTCTAAAATTGGTCCTGATGCTTCATGTAAATAATGTAAACTACAAAGCAATTAAAAGGCATTAATATTTATTTCTCATGACAATTCCCAGGGGAATTATTTAACAATACTCCTGAGGAGATTTTCATACCTGGAGGTTATTTGCTTGTTTGATTTATAAATAAATACACTTATATTGCCTAAGGCTTTACAACATTTATATGATTGGAATAAAATGCAGCATCAATGACAGTAGTAATTTTAGATTTTAAAATGGCCTACCAGTGAAGAGACTTTATTTCTAAACAACAGAAAATTGAGCTCAAGGTGTCTTCAACTGAGCACTAATTGGCTTAGGTAAGTAAAGAGAGGCCAACTTTTGGAGTTGAGTTGACTCAAGGGCAACGCAGTGTCCTCAAACACATAGCATTGCTCTATCATCCTGCTTAACCTTCAATAATTCCAGCTTTCTCCCAAAACTGCCATTCTTTTTGATTACAGTTTCAAGGACTATACACTTCTTCATCCATGTCAGTCAGTGGAGATAGATTCACCTCCAGAGACTTCCTGATAGAACAGAAGATGTTTATGTGCTGACAGACCATAGCAAACATTTTATTCAAAAACCAAACCAAGGATTAAAAATTTTCCCCATATTTTCAGATTATTACTATATAAAAAACACTGTATAGAATATCATTATGTATTTTGGTTTTAATATCTTGGTGCATGGATTTCACAGGGCTAAAAGTTAATGACTTAGGCATGAATTATGAAGTATTGACCATGGGGGCAGAACATTTTTGTATTCCTTCCTTTAAAATGTTAGCACATGAGTTAACTATTCACATTATAGACAACATAGTACCATTTCTTATTCTTTAATATGTCTTTATATTCATAATTAGATACTGATGAATATCTCTTTTGAAGAATTAAAGAGTCAAAAAAAGGCATTGTACCTTATCTTTATCTCAAGTAAACCAAAATTTGATATTCTTCTCTTTTTGTTTTTTTTTTTCTGAATGGTTGTATCATATTTTTCTGAAACAATTATGAATTTAGGTGAAATAAACAATATTTATGCTTTTAACCTTAACTTCTGGATTCAAACCTGTATATAAATCTTTTGAAAAATAAATTAATATGAATTTTTCAGGGAGCAAAATGATTTAAAAGCAACCACGAGAATGTGCCCTCAAAATATTGTATTATATAATTTTCTGACAATTACTATAATAACAAAGTAAAAAGTAGTTTATAAAGAAAGAAAGTAGAGACTGCATAGAAGTTAGGAAGTTGAGAGGGATAGAAGGGAATCAGAGAAAAAGTGCTTAACAGATACAAGAGTGCAGATAATCAGGGCAAATGACTGTAAAAAGACATACCACAACCAGGACCAGCCGTTAGTGTAATGGCTATGTCGCTGGACTCCCATGTAGTTAACAGCAGTTTGAGTCCCAGACCTGGTGGCTTAATCTCACAACGGTTGCGTGTGCGTGCGTGCCCAAGATCCAGAGAGGAGAAGGGATGAGAAGAGATTGCAGAGTGACTATCCCCCCCGGGGGGTGATTTTTCACTTTCTGTCTCTCTGTCTCTCTCTTTCTGGCAAGTGCACGTGCCCTATAGCAAAAATCCCTAAAAAAAAAAAAAAAAAAGACATACCACTACCAAGTAAGAAAAAAAAAAAAAAAGGACATTACGAATCTTATATAAATATCTCAAATGTGGTGCTTTTTGTTGGATATGGCATTATTCTGAATTTGATTGTTGCACATGCATGTGTGCTTTGAAATCAAGGGTATGTCCCACAAACATGTACAATGATTAAATGTAAATAATAATTATAAAATAGAAAAAAGGAATAAAAGGTAGTCAACTAGTGGTGTGGTGGTTAAGCGGCTGGATTCCACAGGTCAACCACACAGTTCAGGTCTTGCACTTAGCAGCTTGAAGAAAACATGCTGGACATGTGTGCTAGTGTGCCCAAAATACCCAAAGGGGAAATGGAAAAGGGATTGCAATGTGACCATGTCCCCAAAGGACTGCTTTCCTATTTTCCTTTCCTCTATTTCTGTTTCTCTCTGGTGAATGTACAAACATTTAGCAAAACATTGAAAAATAAATAAATAAAAGAAAAATATCTCACTTTTGCTTCTCTTTGAAATAACCATATTTGTGCTCAGTTAAAATTATTGAATTTATCATAGTTGAACATTTTTCAGGAAGATAGAGATTATTTGATTCAAAGTACTATAATACTGCATTGTTGCATTAAAAATAAAATTTAAAAATAAAAATATTAACAATTTGTAATAATATAGATCACCCATTAGTGTATTTTGTCATTTTAAACAAATACATAATAATAGAAAAATAGCTTAGGAAAGATACTCTTTTACAAAAATTGGACAAAAATTGGCTAGTCACTATATACAAATCACAACAGTATTAGTTAGCCACTACTTATAATATAAATTACTAGTCAAATTATACAAACTTCCATGCCTTAGGATCTTCATCCAGAAAATGAGGGAAATGAAGTAAATGTCCTTTAATATTCCTTCCAACCTACAAATTTATGTAGCATTGTTACCTTAAGTAATCCTTTAAAGAATGAGGTTTTCACCTTGAAGTGTTTTCCAGACATGTAAAAATCTCTTTTTAAGTTACAAAGCTGTACAAAAGCTTTGCTATAAATATTTCCCATAAATGCATTATATACTTTCCTGTCATCCTGAAGGAATATGAAGTATGACTAACAACACAATCTCCTAACTCCTTTGTTCTGCCTCTCAAACATGGCAACTAATAGATTATATTAACACACATGGGTTTCTGTGCCTTGTTAAATTCTTTGCCCTCAGAATGTGGATGATAGAACCTTCCCTGTCTCTCTCACTGTTTTGAAGACCAAGGGAGATTCATATATTAAAGGACATAAGCAACATCACCATACCAATACAAATAAATATATTTGTATTGAGCAAATTAGACTTTTTTTCTGATGAAAACATGTATGTTACAGAAAATACAAGGGGTAGCCATAAAGTTCATGGAAAATTCGGGCATGGTGGCGCCCGTCCTATGGCAAAGTTCATGGAAAATTCATACAATAAAAAAAAAAAAACTGTGCATAGATTTTAATTTTTTGAGGAGGCACCAAAATAAATCTTCAGTTAATTCAATTTTTTGTCATTTATTTTATTTATTGATTGATTAATTGGCTGCCATAGGGTGTGTGTACTTGCCAGAGAGAGACCACAAAGAATGACAGTGAGAGGGAAAGTGAGAAATCACCCCTCTAGAAGGTATGACCAAACTGCAAATCCTTCTCCTCCATTCTTCTCCTGGGATTTTGGGCATGTATGTACCCAGCATGACTTTCAAGCTTCTAGTCCCAGAACTCGAACCACAGTTAGCCATATGGGAGTCCAGTGCCTTAGCCACTATGTCAACTGTTGGTCCCATTGGTGAACTTTTTGAAATATCCTTGTTTACTTTCTTGGAGGAGACTTACAAAGTGATGGTTCACATCTTCCAATTAAGTGACAATTCTGTCATTTTGTTTCATTTCTAATCTGCTGTTTTACTCTCTAACTGTATTGGTCTGAGATTTACTTTATTTCTCCCAAATAGTCTAGCAGTATGACATTTTCCTTTAGACAGGTTTTCACAATGTCACAATTCTCCTCACTCTCCCAAGTATCAGTGACTGCAGGTGCCTATTTTCTTTAGAGTTGCCCCCCCCCAAAAAAAAAGAAATAAATAAATAACAAGCCAAGGCTTCACCCATGACTTTAGCCTGCTAAGTAGCAGTGTCAACTGGTGTGTGCTACACAGCTGGGCCAAAGTATGACCTTTTAATAAGTGAAAATAAAAACCTACCACTCTCTCTGTTATTTCAGCAAATTTGGTACCATCATTCACATTAAAACATGACTTCCTGGGCTGGGACCAGCAGTTGGCATAATAGCTATGTCACTGGACTCCCATGTAATCGACTGCGGTTCAAGTCCTGGACCCTGTGGCTTAAACTCACACCAGGCGCATGTGCGTACATGCCCAAGATCCTGAGAGGAGAATGGAGGAGAAGGGATTGAGGCGTGGTTAACCCCCCTGGGAGGTGATTTTTCATTTTCTGTCTCTATCTCTCTCTTTCTCACGAGCAGATGCACCCTATAGCAAAAATCTCTCTCAAAAAAAAAAAAAAAGAAAAAAAAAAAACAGTGGTTCCTAAACCAGGAGTTTCTGGTCTTTAACTGAAATTTCTATACTCCATCACTAGAGATTATAATTTATTAAAATTGAGCAGGATGTGGGAAGGCTCTGTTTCTCTAAACTCATCCTACTTAATTCTGAAATAGGCTAGTTGGGGAATAATCACTTTGGCCCTTGTTTTGTAACATGTTCAAAATTTTCCTCTGATATTAAGCGTAAGCATTTTCAGAGTACATCTGTAGAGATCTATGAAGAACTACCTGTAACAGCCTTTTGAAAAAAAAATGTGTGTGTGTGTGTGTGTGTGTGTGTACACACACACACACACACACACACACATATATATGATAGCATATTAACTGCATAGCTAAGATAACTCAAGTAGATGTTAAAATGTGGGTGGCTGTACTCTTCTGAGAAAAATTGTTTTCTTCTTTGCTTGTAGGCATTCACAGTTAAACAAAAACAATTGTCACTTCTAAACAAAACATGGAGTATCTCTAAATGAGAAAGAGATGGATATGTACTTTATTGGCACTGTTGAAAAAGTGTTTCTAGCAGACTAAAAGAAACGTAGAAAATAGACAGCATGACTTCCTGTAGAAATGCAGAGATTTCCCATGCCTTTGTAATTTACCATAACAGGACAAGAAAGTTAAGCAAAACAACTATTGTTGAAAACTTAGTCCAATTAATTGCAAAAATATATGTGTAAAATGGTGCGATTTCATCTCTAGGAAGCTTAAGGCATGTGCAGATTTTACTTTACATTTATTCTACCCAAAATAATTAATTATAAATGTTAGATATAAAATATTTTACATCAAGTATAAACACCACCCATTTCAAATTTAATAAGAAAGCTACTTTTGGTTTTTGCACGTGTTCTAAATGTCTGTAGTCACTGAGTGATGTTTTTACATCTTTCAGTTGACTGCTTGAACGATACGAATAATGAGCTTCTAGGTTGATGATGTCATGCTTCCAGGCAGCTGTGTTATACACTTGGGAATCTTGTGTAGATAAATACATCTCTCCTTTAAGAGATATAGCTTTAGTTCTTTTTGAAATATTATACATCAAGGCATTAAACTATCAATCCCTAATCCAAATCAGCCAGGGGTCCCACTCCATGTATCTCCACAGGAAATCAGGTGCAGTTGAATACATGTCACTGAAGAATCGACCATTTTTCCTCAGAAGAAAATCACTTAGTCAAATATTCCTATGAGTGAAATCCTAGTTGCCTAGTATCACATGAGCGCAAATAGATGGGTAAACACCTCTGTCAGTACAGAGTTCCACAGTTGCTTTTATCTCATTCTTAAAAAGTTCAAACTATGACCAGGTCTGTGGCAAAGTGTTTAGAGACCTAGAACTCACATGACTGACCATGATTAGAATTCCAGTCCCAGTGGTTTGAGAAACACTAACCATATGTGCTTGCCCAAAATCCTGAAAAGATAGAGAAATGCAACATGGCCACACCGCATTGGAAGGTTGCTTTTTCCCTCTCTTTCTCTCTGTCTCTGGCACACTCATATGCCCTCTGGCAAAACAGAGAGGTTTTAGAGAGAGGATTTTGCTATAGGGTACATGTGCTTGCTGGAGACACAGAAAGTGAGAAATCACCTCCCAGAGAGGATGGTCACACTGCATTCCCTTTTCTTCCATTCTCCTCTCAGGATTTTGGACACATATGTACACGCACCCAGCGTGAGTTTTAAGCTGCCAGGTCCAGGACTCGAACCACAGTCGAATACATGGGAGTCCAGCAACATAACCTTTGCACCACTTGCTGGTTCCCCAAAAAGCAAAAGTTTAAATTCCATGTAGGAGAGACATCAAGCACTTGTATTGACTGTTCTGCTGATTTGTATTGTATCTTCAAGTTGTGTTTTAAGAGAAGTAACATAATACAAATAACACATCCCTTTAGCATTGTCAGAGTTGTCATTAATCATTTAACCTACTCTGCAACTTAGATGAATATTTTCAGTATTTTTATAAAATGGATTTCTTTTGTTGTCTTTTACCTACCATACAATGAGGAGTAGCAGTCTGAGTAACATTCTAATTGAAATGCAACTCATAGAAATATCTAAAATATATTAAACATTCTGCCTCTGATGGGACTATTCCTTGAAGCATTCTAGTATTCATTACACCCTGAGCCTGTCCCATGCCTTTGTGTTTCTTCTAGATCTTTATTGCTGCATCTATAAAAAATAAGCACTGGATGTTGGGGTAGATGGCCTGGAAGAAACACTTAGAGCCCCTTCACTTCATCAAGAAGGACTGAAATATCATAAATAGGTCCAGTCCAACTGGAGGAGTGAGAAGGACATCAGAAAACAGCAAAGAAAGGAAGTAATGAAAAACTTCTGGGACATAAAAATCCAAGATGGAGACTTGGATAAAGAGATAAGACACTAGGCCACTATTGACCCAGAACTGAGGGGAGCTTCCTACTGTGGGGAAAAGGTGAATGGAAAACACTCGCCTTTTCCCACTGTCATCGTAAACACATCCAGTCCTAGCTAAACAACAGCCACCCATCATGAGAGATCTCAAATTTAGGATTGCCTGGTGTCTATGTAAAAGCCTCATCACAGAAAAGGAACACACACTGGATTCTCCCTTCTTCCCCCCTCCTTTGGATCCAAACTCTAGTGGCATAATACCACTTTGGCAGCAGTCACAGCTAAAGTGCTTCCTGCCCTGGGGTCTAATATACCCATGGGACCCTGCTGTCATTCTACCTTGCTCATACAAAAAGGCAGCAGTGTCTGGTAAGTAGCTGAGCACAGTGAAACAGCAGTGACCTGGCACCTGAGCCTGTACACCACTCTGCACTCCAAGAAACAAGTGGGACACTACATTGGGAGGATACCCCTAAAACTTAGGGGATTGATTCAGGCATCCCTCAGAGACCGAAGCCTCCAGACACTCCCACTAAAACCAAGGATTCCAGAAAGTCCCCACAGAAAATGAGGCCTCTGAGTCACCACCACAGAGACAGAGGTCTCTGGAAACTATTCACCTCACCAAAGGCTAACAACGGCCCTTGAATATAATTGGAATTCCTTTACTTAGCTTTAGTTGGGAACTGGGAGAAAACCCTGTCCCTTTGCACAATGTCTTGCTCCTTTCTATGAGTTTCTTCGAAACAGGGATTTTTTGTAAATACTGTCTGGAGCTAAACAATGAAAATGGTTCCATTGGTTGTAGGAGTATTTAGAATGAGGATGTTCATGTACACCTTCTCAGCTAAGAGTTTCAGGTAAGATTCTGAGACACTGAGTTTAAATACGAAATAAGACTAGAATTAGAGATAGAATGTTTGATCTCTACTGACACATACATAGTATACTTAGTATAACAGCTAAGGTAGAAGCTTAGTATGTTTCTCTTATACCTCATCTATTTGTCAACCAGAAGGGGATAAAATGTGGAAGGGAAGACTGAAAAAGAAGGGGAGCACTAAATATATAACTGCTTCTATTATCCTACCTCCTGAGATCTGAGCCCCTTGGTTCATGAAAGGTTAACCACATTCTGTGCTAACACTCTATAGGACATGCAGATTCTATTTTATCTAAAAATAGTTTTCTGATGAATGTAGAACTGCTATATGATTATTTTAATATTAAAACTTGCACTCGGTGAGATTCTAAAACCCTGAATTCTCTCTCCTCACAGGAAACACAAATCAAGGGACCATATTTAATATCAAACAGAGAAGAAAGAACATTCTGAAAAGTGAAAGAAGGAAAAGTGATTTTAGAAGCTTTGTTTTAACCCAAAGTCAGACATAAAATACCAGAAGCAAACTTGCAGTGTTATCAAATATAGCAAACTGAGTTTGAACTTACTCATTCAATACTAATGATGCTGAAACCCCCAGAAAAATAATTCCATTTTGATTATGTGCACAGATAAAACCAATGCAAAATTGTTTCTAATTTACAGCTTACAGATAAGAGAGATTTTTCTTTTAAGTGAAACACATTCAAATGTAGAAATAATGTTAGAAGAGAAAGAAAGATTTAAATTACAATTATATTTTTAAATTGAGGAAATAAATATAATATTATATTTATTAATAAGGAGCAAATAAATATAATAAAAATTTAATTTTCTAA
>NW_006159555.1:6525700-6600483 GCF_000334495.1 Tupaia belangeri chinensis | reverse complement strand
TGTGTGCCCTACAATCATTGCTTTGAGAGATTTTAAAATATTTAATTTTTTAAATATTTTATGATTAATACTTCATTGTTTATGAAAATTAAAATTAGATTAATTTTGGCAAAAACAGTGTTTCTGTGGAGAAATTTATTACTTCTCAAATGCATCAGAAATGCAAGAAAAAAATCAACAAAGCCTTTTATTTTTAATTAATTAGAAGGTTGGAGTCACTTTACTTTGCTCAGTTTTTAGAGGTGGGAAAAGGCTCTGAAATTAAATGTCCCAAGAAATAGAAAGAGTTGAATTATCAGATAATCATAAAAACAAGCTCCAAAAAGAGATTGTACAGTTAATAGCCTAATCATTTTGATGAAGAGAGCACTTAATTCTTAACCACCTTTCTGTAGTGATGACAACTAATAGAAAAGCAATTTAAAGTGCTAGAATTATTCTTACACCTGCTGAGTCTGACCGTTCATGTTTCCATAGAGAATCCAATAGGATTTGTGGTGAATTGAGGTAGGGCATTACTCTACCTTTCTTTGAAGCTAATTGTGTTGCCACATTTACCAACAACTAGCATAATAATTATCAGAACAAGCATTCTTTGTTATGAGCAAAATGTATAAAGTGTGGGCAATCAATAATAACTAGAAAATGGAACTGGCAAAATAGAAATTATTGTGCTCTGTTATATAATAAAAGATTTAGATTTAACTAAAAGAAGGTTTGTGTTAGCACAAATTCTATACAATCTATGAAGTTAGATTGTTTTATTTGTTTCTTTCTTTCTTTTTTTTTTTTTGAGAGGTTTTTGCTATAGGGTGCGTGCGCTCGCCAGACAGACAGATAGAAAGCGAGAAATCACCCCCAAGGGGGGATGGCCTTGCTGCAATCCCTTCTCCTCCATTCTTCTCTCGGGATCTTGGGCACACACACGTGCCCGGCATTTGTTTTAAGCCACCGGGTCTGGGACTCAAACCACAGTCGACTACATGGGAGTCCAGTGACATAGCCATTACGCTAACTGCTAGTCCTAGATTGTTTTAAAATATGTCTGAAAATCAGAAGATAATGTATCATTCTTGGTTAATGTTAATTTTTCTAAAGAATTTTTTTTTTAAAGGACAACCTCACATGTAACAGAGTCTTCAGTCTTCAGACATTGGTGGAATCAATTTTTCCTTTACATGCTATTGGTTATTTCTTGAAGAGTAACTGCTCTGGAAGACGTCCTCATAAGACCAAAAGTCAAAGAACAAAAATCAAATACATGGAAAAAAACAAGTTCCCTATTTTTTCTCTGTCCTGTCCTCCCTCCTTTATCTACATTTCTTTTTTATATATGTTTTATACATTTTTATATAATCACTGTATATCATTAAAGCATACAAAATGAATTTTCCCAGCACTAATACACTGTGTATTAGTCCAGTTAAAGATGTTACATACATGTTGTCATTAATAGATAATTTTCCTTTTTTTGGGGGGGTCCCTTAAATGTTTTGTTTCTTTTTCCTCTTGATTCCCTTCTTTTCACCCTCTCCAATTTATCCACATTTCTGTGGTGTTGAGTGTGGATGAGGGCCCTCACAAAACAAAACAAAACAAAACAGCAGATGGCATAATGGTTAGGTCACTGGACCCCCACATAGTGAACTGCCCAGATCCGCTGACTAGAAACTCACACTGGGCACATGTATGTATGTGCCCAAAATCCTGAGAGGAGAGAGAAAAGATTGTGGTATGGCCATTCCCCCTGGGAGATGATTTCTTGCTTTATGTATCTCTCTCTCTCTCAGTGTGTCTCTGGTAAGCGCATATGCCCTATAGCAAAAATCTCTCTTAAAAAAAATAAAAAAGAGACCAGCAATTAGCGTGATGGCTATGTCACTGGACTCCCATGTAGTCCACCACAGTTCAAGTCCCAGACCCAGTGGCTTAAACTCATGCTGGGTGCATGTGAGTGCATGCCCAAGATCCCAAGAGGAGAATGGAGGAGAAAGGATTGTGGCGTAGCCATCCCCCCTGCGGGGTGATTTCTTGCTTTCTGTCTCTCTGTCACTCTCTGTCTGTCTGGTGAGCGCACGTGCCCTATAGCAAAAAAACCTCTCCAAAAAAATAAATAAATAAAATTAAAAATATAAAAGATTGAACATGAATCTTTCATCTTCTAGGCCTATTCCACATTGAAAAATAGATGGTATAGTTATAGCCTTAAAAATGCCTCTTTTTTTCTTTTTTTTTTTTTTGGACAGGTTTTTGCTATAGGGCGCGTGCGCTCGCCAGACAGATAGAGAGAGATAGAGAGACAGAAAGCGATAAATCACCCCCCAGGGGGGATGGTCATGCCCCAATCCCTTCTCCTCCATTCTCCTCTCGGGATCTTGGGCACACATGCACACGCGCCCGACGTGAGTTTTAAGCCACCGGGTCCAGGACACGAACCACGGTCAACTATGTGGGAGTCCAGTGACATAGCCATTACACTAACTGCTGGTTCCCAAAAATGCCTCTTTTAATACTAGAATACTATTCTTTTGAATTCTAATGTCATCAAGATAATGACAGTAAAAATCCATTCAAATTTACTTACATTTATTTAACGTCTCATATGTGCTAAGCCAATGTGCTAAACTACAAAAGAATGTAGTTCTTATACATAAGGCATTTAAAGTCAAAGTCAAAAAGGTGAGTACACAAATCTAATTTTACTTTTAAAATTTGTTTAGATTTATTTTATTTTATTATTATTATTTATTTAAGTTTGCTGTAGGGTGCCGGCAGATCTGGAACTACAACTGCAGTGGACCATGTGGGAGTCCAGGGCCCCAACCACCATATCATCTGCTAGCCCTGACAAATGTATTCTTAAAGAAGAAATACAATCAAGGACAAATAAACTAAGTATCTAAGAATTAAGCAGACACAAAAGGACTGAAGAAAATAGTGAAAGTTCCTACTGGATACAGAATATTAATCCTTCCTGACGTGCATTAACTCCTTTCATTCTTTAAAACATCATTTTGAAGAAGAGATTATTGTTCCTATTTACAGGTGAAGAAATTGCGGCTCAGAAAGGCTAATTCATTTGTTAAAGCTTTCACAATTAATAAATAATAGATTTAATATTTAATCTGAAGTCTATTTCCAAAGGCTATATTTCTTTCTATTTTACTGTGATGAAAAGGAGGGAATAAGTGAGTCAACGGCTCATGGAAAATGGTCCAAATGCAGTAGGGAGAAGTGTAATACATAGAAGTGATAGAGAAATATGCTGAGTAAATACAGACAAAGGCAGAAGACTGAAGAACGTTAGAGAATGAGAGGGACACCTGCTGACTGGAGGACTGTCATGCTAATCTTTTGGCTGTTTCTAACTTCTACCTGCCTTGTTCATGAAAGAAAACATACATGCTTATGAAAATTAAATGTTATATCGTATACATATTTGTAGTATCTGAGCACTGAAAATACCCTAGTGTGCTATTTTAAGCTGTAAGAGCAATAAATGTTTTGAACTCGGCTTATAGGTGAAAGGCTCTCCAGAAAAGCTTTTACATGTTCAAAGTTCAGGGCATATATTCTTTTTTTTCCCTAAAAGTGAACAAAATCTCAAAGGAGAGAAATCAAAATAAATAAATCAATAGGGGGTGGGAAAATAGTAGACCAGCTAGAAAGATGATATTAAGAACTTGGCAGTTTGATAAATTCTATTTACTGAGCATACACAATACAGAGTAGGAACAAATGAAGCAGGTTAAAAAGAGCACATTAAAAAAAAAAAGAGCACATTTTTAAGAGCTGTTATACAAAATATATAAACATAGAAGTGTTTATTATAAAGCAGGTGGAGCATAATTTGAAGGGCTTCTCATTTTTGCACTTCACTTCCAAAGCCCTGGGGAACACAAGCATGTGACCAAAATTTGCAAAAGTTATTTAATTAAAAATGATTTGAAATCAATGTCTCTCTCCTTTTGAATTTGCCCTGTTTCACAGGACAGGAGCCTCCCTGTCATGTCAGGCAGTTTTGGAGTGGCCTTAGTTATATCTTTGCAGAGTAGTTAGTTCAATCACATCTAGTCCTCTTAGTGCTGCAATTGAATCTAGTATAGTCAACCACCTACCCCACGAACTCAGGTTTCTTTATCCATTCATCTGTCAATGAACATTTAGGTTGTTTCCAATTCTTGGCTATTTATAAGTGCACTTTATATGCTTTATGCAAGATCCCTAAAATTGTATAAGCTTTGTGCCCCCACAAAACCCTGGGGGGGAAAACATAGTTTCTGGAATGGAAAAGTCAAAAACTGATTTGGATACAGAGAACATATCCCAATAAATCAACTATGGTCTAATAAAACTGATACAAGAGTATTAGTAACTCTGGATTGGGAATGAGGAGAACTAATTTCTATTCTCAGAATTGTACAAATCTAGGCAAAATAATTAATCTCTTTGGCTTCTGTTTTATTATTTATAAAAATGAAAAGGTTAATCCAACATATGATTTCTAAACACCAGTTTTGAACTGGTATTCATTCACAATAAAGTTTTCTATTTACACAGGGCTATAATATTCATTGGATATCTACTCTATGAAAGAGGCAGCTAGACACTAAGGATGTGCAGATCCTGCCTTTATGAAGGGAAGAGTCTAGTTGGAGTGGGAGATAGAAGACTGATACTAACCAAGGAATAACAGAAATGAATGCAAAATTATATGCTGCGTCTAAGTACCATGAAAATAAAGCAGAAAGAGTCACCAGAGAGTGTAATAAATAACTTCTGAAGGAGATTGGATAAGGCTTCTCTAATGAAGTGTCATTTGAGCCAAGATTGAGTAAGTAGGAGTCAAGTAATGAGAATTAGAGATGAAAAGGCAAAACTGAGAGCCTTTTAGGCAGGTAGTAAAGCACAAACAATATCCTAACTGGGAAGAATAGCTCAAGAGAAGGGTGATTTCTAAATTTTATTTTGATTTTGCATGACAATTTGTCAAAAATTTGACCATACTACGATATCTGCTTATGTATTTATTCATAAGCAGTATATATGCATTGCTAAATTTATATTGTTACGTATAGTGCAAAAATAACAAAAACAGAAATATTTAAAGATTACATGAAAGATGCAGAAACCATTCCACTCTCATTAAAAGAAAAAATAGCACTGTGAACTATGACTAGATTATGGATCTTTATTTTTTAAAACTTGGTTTACACTTTGTGATGCAGTAATTAAAATTCTGGTTCTATGGTCAGATTATTTTGATGCCTAATTTTAATGTCTATTATAGCTTAAATAAATAATAATCCACAAAAAGAAGCAAATCTAAATAACAAAATTACTTGATTAAATTTACCAAATATTGACTGGTTTTTCAATCCATCTACCCATGGGCAAGGAGTTTTGTTTGAAATTACCTTTTAAATTACCCTTTCCTGGCAAGCTAATCAGTATACTATTTAACATTTTTTTCCAGTTCTACTGAAGTCTAAATTGATAATAAAATCTGGATGTATTCAGAGGATACAATGCAATGATTTGATCAGCAGACACATTGTGAAATGATTAACATAATCAAATGAACATATCCATTACCTCACTTAGTTACCATTTATGTGGGGGATAGAGGGTACAAGGACATTAACGAGTTATTTTCTTAGCAAATTTCAAGTAAACAGTACAGGATTGTTGACCATGATCTGCACTATATAGCCTAGATCCTCTGTGTCTTTTAATCTTATTAACTGAAAGTGCGTACCTGTTTATCAACATTTTCCCATTTCTCGTACCTCCAAACCCCTGACAATCACCATTCTACTCTCTCTCTCATTTTTTCTGAGTTTTGATTCCACATATAAGTGAGGTCTCTATCTGGCTTATTTTATTGAGCATAATGTGCTCTAGATTCATGCATGTTATCATAAATGGTAGTGGTGCTTTTATACAGTTGAATGATATTCATTATGAATATATACCATATTTTCTTTATTCATTCATTCGTTAATGGACATTTAGGTTATTTCTAGTTCTTAATTATTGTGAATAATGCTGCAATAAACATACGAATATAGATTCTCTCCAAGAAATTGATTTCATTTCCTTTGCATACCCCAAATTCCAAGAGGAGAACAGAAGAGAAAGGATTGCTGCATGGTCATCCCCTGTGGTTGGGGGTGATTTCTCACTTTTTTTCTCCCTATCTCCCCAGAGAGCATACATCTGCTATGGCAAAAAGCAAAAAGAAAACAACTCTCAAAAACAAACAAACAAATAAATAAATAAATAAGTGCCTACTCTTTTCCCAGCAGAACTACACTATTTCTGTGATGAATAACCTCTAGCAGAGTTATCAAGAAACTATAATAACTGTTTTCACAAATATCAGTGAAGTCTATTTTAATAATTTGGTCAATAATTTTTTTAAAAAATTCTAATATTTTTAGTATCTCAATGTAGTTACTATTCCTCACCATTTTTGCTCACTAGACTGCTCTTTTTGAGTGATAGAAAGAAAGCAGAGAGACTGTAGGGTAAAAAGCCAGGAAAGTAAGAAAGCACACTGGGAAAAGGTAGAAACCAGGTGTTGTAAGACATCTTGGGACATGTGAAGAGTTATCAGGACCACAGTTAGCGTAATGGCTATGTCGCTGAACTCCCATGTAGACGACCACAGTTTGAGTCCTGGACCCGGTGGCTTAAATTCACCCCGGGTGCGTGTGCATGCATGCCCAAAATCCCAAGAGGAGAATGGAGGAGAAGGGATTGCGGCGTGGTCATCCCCCTTGGGGGTGGGGGTGTTTTCTCGCTTTCTGTCTCTATCTCTCTCTGTCTGTCTGGTGAGCACACATGCCCTATAGCAAAAACATCTCCAGAAAAAAATAAAGAGTTATCTATGAGCAATAGAAGTGACAATCAGCTATTTGGCAAAATTCTTAGGAAGCTGAAATGTATTTACTATATCTTCCTTATTGTCTAGTTATGTTTTCCTAGTATTAGTACTTTATTAATAAATGCTGGCATTTTCCTTTTTTAAATATATTTGCTAAAAGGGTATGTGAACCAGAGAGAGAGAAAGGGAGGGAAACTGAAAGTACTCACTAGACAAGCATGGTCACACCACAATCCCTTCTCCTTCATGTCTTCTTCCTTCGGGATTGTTGAGAAGGTACACCCATCCCCAACATGTTTTTCAAGCCCTTGGGTCCAAGACTCAAACTACACTGTCAGCATGTGCAATTCAGCCATCTTAACCACTAAGTCACCAGCTAGCTGGCTCAGTATTTTCTTTTACATGTGCTTGACACCCTAAAAACTAGCTACTTTTCCTTTTTTTCCACCTTAATTGTTGTTGTTGCGATTGTTCTAAAATTTAAGTAGTCTGTGTAATCCAAATGTTTGAGAACCATTAGTCTATATGAAGCCAATTATCTCTTTCGTCCCTAAAATTCTGACATTCTATATGTGCAGAAAGACTAAACTCTGTTGTGGAAACAAACTAGGACATATTATATATACTTTACTTTGCTGTTGTTTAGGATTTACTTGTCCATTGATTAAGTTTTACATCCCTGTATAAGATGGTTAACTGTGATTTAAGATGTCATAAAGTCATCTGTGTATTAAGGGTTGGCAGAACCCACAATAATCTCCCTTTTTCTGGTCACTTTTCTACTAGCCATTAAACTGGTTATGTTGAGTACTCTTTATTGTTAATTTATTTAATTTTATGTATTATCATTATTATTTTTTAATTTGCTATAGGGTACATGTGCTCACCAGAGAGAGACAAAGAGGGAAAGTGAGAAAGTAAGCTACCTAGTGCGGAACTGGAACCACAATCGGACCTGTGGAAGTCCAGGACCCTAACTACCACACTAATTGCCAGCCTCAAGGTGAATATTTTTACCAAGTGTTCTGAAAATTACTTGATGCTTATGGAAAGCAGAGAGTAATGATATAAAACTGTCTAACTTTTTTTAAAAAGTAAAATCTCACACAATTTTTTTAGAATTTCCAAGTACTTATATTTCTACAATAAAAAGTTAGAAATCCAAGCAATCGAATGAAAGCCCAGTTTATGTTTGCTTATTTATTGATATGTAGACAAATCCTAAATAAGTTTGGTAATGACTGTGTATGATATATATTTATACATTTTATTATCTGACATTATTCATGAAAATAAAATCTCAAATTAATCATGAGACTTCCTACATTTACAGTAGCTAATATTTGTCAAATCGTCAACAAAAGTGAAATAAAATAATATTTAACTGATTTTTACTTTAATAAAGCCATACGAATTGTGTTTTTTAGGAGAAATCTAGATTTTTTAATGTTTCTCAGGCAGGAACGATTCTATTTACACATAGCTAGAATAAGGTCTCATGTTATTAAGATCTCATTATTTTTACCAAGCATCTGTGATATGTACTTACCTAAAATTATCTTGGAGATAATTAAAAGTAAACTTCACTTGTCAGAAAATATGGCCAGAGTATAGTATATCTTGATGTCATTTTTACTTTACAGAAACAGATATAAAAACAAATATGAATTATCTCTTTTTTAACAAGTGTTTATGATTATATCAAACTGTGCCTTTCTCAAAGCTCTTCACAATCCTCATCAAAGATTTTCCACAAACTATATTTGATAACTTTATAAAATACATTGAAGATCTCAGATTTTAAAATGGGATATGTCAACATCTCATAAGTAATATGGGTAATTATGTGTACATTAATAAGTATATCTACATCATAGCTATAAACTTCCAAGGACTGGCTGTGAATGTCTCCTGCGTGAAGGACTTTAGAGAATTCATGGAGAATCTCTGTTGATAGTCTTATTCTCTGCAACTGGAGTGCTTTATCTAGAATACAAATTCTGACCTTGTTGCACATCTACTTTGAAGCTTCAAATTAGTTATCAAACTATAAAGATGATTTTTACAAATTGTTATGATGGAATGAGGACCTCTCATAATGAAACTCTACTTTTCTTTCTCTCCACTCTATTAACTCATCCATCCATCAGTTTTGCTTTTCTTCTTTTTTTAATTTTTTGTCATTTTCTTAGGTACTAGGAATATGAGAGTGAACGAAACACATAGAGTCCCTTTCCTCACAGTCACAAAAAGAATAAGATACCTAGGAATAAATCTAACCAAAGGAATCAAAGACAGCTGCAAGGAAGACTCTGAAAATCTAAAAAAGTAAATTGATAATGATACAAAATAGTGGAAGAACATCCATGCTTCTGTATTGAAGAATTAATATAATCAAAATGGCAATTCTACCCAAATTAATCTACATATGTAATCTAATCCCAAAAAAATACCAGAGATATTCTTCAAAGATTTGAAAAGATAATCATAGAATTTGTCTGGCATCATAAAAGACCTCGAGTTGCCAAAGCAATTTTGCAAAAGAATGGAGTAGGAGGTATCTCACTCCATGAAAGATGTGACACATTACAAAGATGTGATAATCAAAACAGCATGGTATTGGCAAAAAACAGGCATGTGGTCCAATGGAACAAAATAGAGATCCCAGGAATAAATCCCAAAACATACAGCTATCTCTTTTTGAGAAAGGGTACCAGTCAATTGAGTGGGAAAAGGAAAATCTCTTTAGCAAATAGGGCTGGAAAAGCTGGATATCCACCTGCAGAAAGATGAACCTGGACCCCTATCTCTCAACATTAAGAAAAAAATAACTCATGGTGGATCAAAGATTTAAACCTAAGACTTAAAACTTAAACCTACTGGTGGAAAACAATGGGGAAACTCTGGGACACATCTAGGTAGGCAGGCAAAGTCTTCTTAAATAAGACCCCAAAACACAGGCAATAATCTCAAAAATATTTGACATTCTTTTTTTTTTTTTTAAGAGATTTTTGCTATAGGGTGTGTGCGCTCACCAGAAAGACAGACAGAGACAGAGAGATAGAAAGCAAAAAATACCACTTGGGGATGGCCATACATCAAATCTCTTCTCCTCCATCCCCCTTTTGGGTCTTGGGCATGCACACATACCCGCCCAGCATGAGTTTAAACCACTGAGGTGACTATGTGAGAATCCAGGAACATAAACATGCCATCTGCTGGTCCTAAATATTTGACATTCTTAATGACAGCATCAAGACAGGAAATATGTGCATCTGTATTAAAAGGTAGTCATAGAGAATAAATCTGCATGTCTTTATATATTGTCATATACCTGCTATTTAAGACAGGTAACTGAGTCCTTAGTTACACATTTTTGTTTTTGTGTATTACCAATCATTTTCTTACTAAGGATAATTACAGGGAAATTATTGCCATGTCTAATGCTAGTAATGCATGAAATAAGTCATTTCTTATTGTTATTTCTTATTGAGACGTACTCTTCATTTGTGTTGAACTTTAAGACTGTGAAAGCAACTGCAGATACCAGAGATAGAGTGGGAGGAAGGTGGCATATGTCAGAGGCTGAAAAATGGGGATATATATATATATATATATATAAGGGATGGGAAACTGCATCATGAATGCTGTGATGATATTCAGTTAATGAATGCAAAATAAATAATTAATTAAAAAAAAACTGTGCAAAGTATGAAAATAAACCACATCACTGAAGTATTTTTCAACAACAACATCTGAATATGGTTTAAGGGCTGTAATTAAACCCTTGAGAAGAATATAAAGAGTGAAAGTTAATTACTTTATGAATTCATTCAAAAAACTTTCAAAGTATATCCTTTGAATACAATGTATTTTTAAAATATTTTCTTTAACCTTCACAACTGGGAAGGTATGTATTAGTAAGGTATATATTAGTATCACTTTCTTATAAAAATAAAGGTTTGTAGACATTATGCAACATGCCTATGATCATACACTGGTTAGTGGCATATCTGCCTTTATATCCTGGCTCATCTGGCTTCTGTGCCTATGCTGTATTTCTCAGTAAGGCAGAGCTCACATAGTATAGTGAGAACAGACAAAGCAACCCCTCAGCAATCTGAATAGAACATTCTTCCTCCTCCTCCCAATGAAGGTCTATGGGGAAAATCTCATGGGTTACAGACTTCGGCCGAATGTCACAGAATCTGGCAGAGAATCAGCTTAAAAGGTTAATACTT
This sequence comes from Tupaia belangeri chinensis, assembly GCF_000334495.1. Classification (NCBI taxonomy): domain Eukaryota; kingdom Metazoa; phylum Chordata; class Mammalia; order Scandentia; family Tupaiidae; genus Tupaia; species Tupaia belangeri. The sequence continues at coordinate 6,589,353 of NW_006159555.1, read as the reverse complement.
TCATGGTAAAGCATTTTAATCATCCATGAAAATAAGTTGCTCATATTTCTGCTTACTAAACAAAGTGAAATCTAGTTTATTATGTCCACATTTTGAGTAAATTTCCTCAGAATCCAAAAGGTAATAATCTACATATCCTAACAGACTGACCAGCTATCACATTCTCTAAAAGTATTTTTTAACCAGGAATAATAGTATTAAGCACTATGGGAAATCAAATAAATATGAATCAAACAGAGAAAATGCAAAGAAGTCAACTAAGATGATGGGGATACAAATGAGTTATACTATGAAGAAAATATATAAGCATATACAGGTGTCACCATAAAACTCAAAAGGGATGAATTAGTCTGCAAAGTTTAGAAGCAATCAATAATTAGCATGATGCAAGAAGACAGACTAAGAGGAAATTGAGGGGGAACCTTTAGAATGGATTCTCAGGAAAGGTTGCTCTATTAAAACTGTTAAGTTTTTAGAACAATCTATCTACCACAGGAAGCCATGAAAATGCCATCATTTAGAATAAACAGGGATGAGACTCTCAGAACCACTAAAGCAAATGCTAGCAGGTACATTAGTGGGAAATGAAAAAGAATCACCTCTCCATCGTTTACTCCTTTCAACATAAATTACATGAAGTCTTCTCTGTCCTTGACTGTAAGTTCAGATATATGTAGAAAAATGCAGATTTTCACCCAGTTGACTGAGTTGTATTCCCTTTGCCCTCCAGATAACATTTCCTTTGGATATGCTTAAGTTTCTCTCATTGTCATAGTCACATGTGTTGAGGTTGTCATTGTGACAAAGAGACTTTTTTTTTCTTTTTTCTTTTTCCTTTTTTCTTGGTGAGATTTTGCTGTAAGGTATGTGTGCTCATCAGAGAGACAGAGAGGCAGAAAAAAAGGAAAAAAAATCACCCCCCAGAAGGGATGGCCATGCCGCAATCTTTTCTTCTTCATTCTGTTCTTAGGATCTTGGGCACTCACACACATGCCCCACGTGAGTTTCGAGCCGCCAGGTCCCACACTTGAACTGCAGTGGGCAATGTAGGAGTCCAGCGACGTAAGCATTCCACCATCTGCTGGTCCCGAGACTTTTATTTAATATACTCACTATAGAGACCAGCAGTTAGAGTAATGGCTATGTCGCTGGACTCCCATGTAGTTCACTGCGGTTTGACTCCAGGACCTGGTAGCTTAAACTCACACCGGGTATGTGCGGGCATGGCCAAGATCCTGAGGGGAGAACGGAAGAGAAGGGATTGCGGCGTGGCCATCCCCCCAGGGGTGACTCCTCGCTTTCTGTCTCTCCATCTCTCTCTGTTTTTCTGATGAGCGCATGCGCCCTATAGCAAAAACCAAAAAAAAAAAAAAAAAAAAAACATTCACATGTACATTGCAACATTTTTTACAATAGCCAAGACAATATACAAAACCAACTTGAATGTTTGTGAATAGATGACAGAATAAAGAAAGTGTGGTATAAATATGCAATGGAAAGATATTCATTCAAAAGACAATGTAAAAATTCTATTTAAAAAATACTAAATTTAACTATATTTATTTACTTATTTCACTTTGATAAGAGAAAGACAGAGAAAGTGAAAAAGCAAGCTTCTAGGTTTGGGATTTGAACTCTGATTGGCCATGTGGGAGTCCAGTTTCCTTAACCACCAAAACCACCTGCCAGCTCTTAAATCCTCATTTTTAAACTTGAAATCATATGCTAAGTGAAATAAAGTAGAAAAATACTATATGAGTTCATTTTTTTTTTTTTGGAGAGATTTTCACTGTAGGGCGCGTGCACTCGCCAGACAGACAGAGAGAGACAAAGAGACAGAAAGCGAGAAATCACCCCCCAGGGGGGATGGTCACGCCGCAATCCCTTCTCCTCCATTCTCCTCTCGGGATCTTGGGCACGCACGCACACACGCCCGGTGTGAGTTTTTAAGCCACCGGGTCCAGGACACGAACCACGGTCGACTACATGGGAGTCCAGCGACATAGCCATTACACTAACTGCTGGTTCCCTATATGAGTTCATTTTTATATGGAATCTAAAAATTTGAACGAAAGAAACAGAGGGTGATATGGTGGTTGCCAAGAGCGTGTGGGTTGACAGAAATGAGATGCTGGTAAAGGGAACATTTAGTTATAAGATAAATAAGTTCTGGGTATCTAACATATAAATGATTACTATATTTGATAATAATGTATCATATACCTCAAATTACTAAATGAGTAGATCTTAAATGTTCTCACCACACACACATGCATAAAAAATGATAACTAGATGAAGTGATAGATGTGTTAATTAGGTTGATTATCATAATAATTTTAGGTATTAAGGTATTATTTTCTCTTTCTCTCTAAAGAAAAAACAAACAGTCTAGTATGGGTATAGTGCAGACTGAAAGTTTGGGGTTTAAAGATCTACAAGGAAAGGGACTCTATGTGTTTTGTTCAACCTCATATTCCTAGTGCCTAAGAAAATGAAAAAAAATTTAAAAAAAGGAAAAGCAAAACTGATGGATGGATGAGTTAATGGAGTGGAGAGAGAGAAAAGTAGAGTTTCATTATGAGAGGTCCTCATTCCATCATAACAATTTTTTAAAATCATCTTTATATTTTGGTAACTAATTCGAAGCTTTAGATGTGCAACAAGGTCAGAATTCGTATTCTAGATAAAACACTCCAGTTGCAGAGAATAAGACTATCTGGGAGGATTAGAGATGGGCCCAGAAGGTAAAAACATTTCTGCAGTGAGCTAGAAAAAGATCTAATGACAACGTCCTACATGTTTGATGCCTTTGTATTCTAGATAAAGCACTCCAGTTGCAGAGAATAAGACTATCTGTGAGGATTAGAGATGGACCCAGAAGGTAAAAACATTTCTGCAGAGAGCTAGAAAAAGATTTAATAACAACTTCCTAGATGTTTGATGTCTTTAATCAATTCTCAGAATGAAGAATTTGTTTGGCTAAGACTAATAATGTAGGAAGTTTTGATTCTACCACATTGTAATTGCCTACAATACCTTTAGCTAGTATATTCTATAATGTATGTACCTATTAAGTAAAAATCACCTGCATTTATATAAGCACATTGAATGTACAACGCTAGCAGACAAGAAGGCCTAAGAAAGAAATATAGGAAAATAAAAATCAATAGGAATACAGTGGGAAAGAAGATGGAAAGCATGATTGAAGAGGAAAAAGAAATAGTAGCCAGTTATATCCTGGAAGCCAAGGGTTTCCAGAAATGGTCAACCATATCAGATCCCACAGAGAGACTAAGAATGATTTAACAATCAAAATATTGTCCTAGCCAAATGTGGCCACACACCCCTGTAGTGCCAACTACTCAGGAGGCTGAAGTAGAAGGACTCGTCCCCCGATGCAACTAACATGGGTCATGGGCACGTACATGTGCCTGGCATGGATAGGAAGGTCCAGCACAGGGAGTTCCAGGACACAAACCCAGGACCTTCCCATGTGGGTCCAATTGCATTATTACTGTGCCCCTCCCTGATCACAAAGTTGTGGGCTTTCTGTTTCAGGAAATGATGTATGTAGTCAATGAGGGGAAACAAAGCTTTACTTACTTAGTCCAGTAGTCCACAATGTGGATAATTTCAGAACTTGGCAGAACCCGCAAGGGTGCCATTGAACCCAACTATCAAACTCTGATCCAAGTTCTGAGGTACCAGTTCTTATCATAAGAATTTAAACTCTAGGAAATTGTCAAAATCCTACTTTTTATAAAATTTTTATAACACAAAGTGATCAGATAAAAGGAGCATAAATCTACAAATGCACCTATTTTTAAAATAATATAAGAAAACACTTATGAGGAAAGTGGAATGACTTTGAATATAGGCAAAATTTAGGGAAGGAATCAGAATAGTTGATTTCAGAAAAATCCAAATTTCATATTAAAGGCATAGAAAAAGAAAAAATATATAAGAAGGGGACAGAGAATAAGACTATCTGTGAGGATTAGAGATGGACCCAGAAGGTAAAAACATTTCTGCAGAGAGCTAGAAAAAGATTTAATAACAACTTCCTAGATGTTTGATGTCTTTAATCAATTCTCAGAATGAAGAATTTGTTTGGCTAAGACTAATAATGTAGGAAGTTTTGATTCTACCACATTGTAATTGCCTACAATACCTTTAGCTAGTATATTCTATAATGTATGTACCTATTAAGTAAAAATCACCTGCATTTATATAAGCACATTGAATGTACAACGCTAGCAGACAAGAAGGCCTAAGAAAGAAATATAGGAAAATAAAAATCAATAGGAATACAGTGGGAAAGAAGATGGAAAGCATGATTGAAGAGGAAAAAGAAATAGTAGCCAGTTATATCCTGGAAGCCAAGGGTTTCCAGAAATGGTCAACCATATCAGATCCCACAGAGAGACTAAGAATGATTTAACAATCAAAATATTGTCCTAGCCAAATGTGGCCACACACCCCTGTAGTGCCAACTACTCAGGAGGCTGAAGTAGAAGGACTCGTCCCCCGATGCAACTAACATGGGTCATGGGCACGTACATGTGCCTGGCATGGATAGGAAGGTCCAGCACAGGGAGTTCCAGGACACAAACCCAGGACCTTCCCATGTGGGTCCAATTGCATTATTACTGTGCCCCTCCCTGATCACAAAGTTGTGGGCTTTCTGTTTCAGGAAATGATGTATGTAGTCAATGAGGGGAAACAAAGCTTTACTTACTTAGTCCAGTAGTCCACAATGTGGATAATTTCAGAACTTGGCAGAACCCGCAAGGGTGCCATTGAACCCAACTATCAAACTCTGATCCAAGTTCTGAGGTACCAGTTCTTATCATAAGAATTTAAACTCTAGGAAATTGTCAAAATCCTACTTTTTATAAAATTTTTATAACACAAAGTGATCAGATAAAAGGAGCATAAATCTACAAATGCACCTATTTTTAAAATAATATAAGAAAACACTTATGAGGAAAGTGGAATGACTTTGAATATAGGCAAAATTTAGGGAAGGAATCAGAATAGTTGATTTTAGAAAAATCCAAATTTCATATTAAAGGCATAGAAAAAGAAAAAATATATAAGAAGGGGACACATACACATATAAAAGCCCTGTTCCTATAGAGGTAGAAGTAGCAGAAGCCTTTGAGCTAAGTGATAAAATAGTAAGTCCTTTCTCAAATTTATAGTCAATGTAACCTTTGTCAGGCTTTTTATACTCCCTAACCTTCAACTGGTTTATCTGTAAAATGAGCTTTTTGGGAAGTTATGTAAGTAAAACTCTTACCATTGTATATGTCATTTAGTAACAACTTAATTACTGGTTTCGTAAAAAGACTTTTCCCCCCTTTGATTCAGCATCATTTTCCATCAGGCTATCTCTCTTACAACCGTAGACGCATACACTAAATGGTAATGGTGACCTTGTGTACATTTGATTTTTAGAAATTATGGCATAATAGCAAAAGCATTCATGCCATATAAAAAAAATCAATTCCAGGTAGATTAAAAACCTAAACGTGAAAGGCAAAACCATAAAGCTTTTAGAAGATAATACGGAAGAATATATTAATGTCCTTGGTAGGAAAGGATTTCTTAAACAAAATACAAAGACCAGTAACCACAAAGACAAAGATTAATAAATTGAACGATGTTAGAATTACAGTCATAATTTTGCCTTCTTCAAAAGACACCATTAAAAAAAGTTAAAAGCCATAGAATAGAAGAAGCTGTTTGCAACACATACAGCTGAGTAAGGACTTTTATCTAGATTTTATAGAAAGAATATTCCTAAAAAGTTAGACAACCCAAGAGAATAGTTAAACCACTTAAAATAGGGAAAAGAAGAGGAAGCCTAGCATTAAAATATCTTAACAAGAATGAGAATAATAACAAGAGTTCTCATGCATGGCTAGAGGAATTGTAAATTAGTGCACTCTCTTAAGTAAATCACACATCAAAATCTAGAAGCATTGAAGATGCATTCCCTTTGATTCAGAAATTTCATTCTTAAACCTAGTCAACTGAGATTTTAAAAATAGTGTTTTTTTTGCAATAGTTATAAGACTATTAAATGTGTAATTCTTCATAATTGTCAAATACTAGAAACAACCAAAATGCCCAGCATTAGAATGAAAAATATGTTGTAGGTTTATAAATAGAACAGAACACAAACAAATACAGTGACATTAGTCTATCTGAAGTACATTACTTTTAACAAAAAAAAAAAAGCACATAACAAAAGATTACGGACACTGTGTTTATATGTTGTTTTTAAAAAGATAACATGAAACTGCTTTATTTGAAAATATACATAGCAAAACTACAAAGAGCTCAAGACAATTATTATAAAAGAGTTAAGGTAGTGACTGTCTTCTATCTGAAGTACATTACTTTTAACAAAAAAAAGCACATAACAAAAGATTACAGACACTGTATTTATATGTTGTTTTTAAAAAGATAACATGAAACTACTTTATTTGAAAATATACATAGCAAAACTACAAAGAGCTCAAGACAATTATTATAAAAGAGTTAAGGTAGTGACTTTCTTGGGTGTGGCTGTGGGGTCTGTGCTTGGAAGGTGTATTAGGGCTAAACATTACAACAAAGGAGCTGTAGTTGTAATATGGAGGTAGAATTTGAAGAATAGTATTGGGTTGAGAGAGAACACTCAAAGAAGCCTGGAATTGTGTACAAAGTAAAACTTTGGACTCAGCCACAGTGGTTTAGTGATAGTGAAATACTCTACAATGTTGTAGGCCATAGAGAAGATCAGAGATTGGATCCTGGGTTGACCTCTACATGCCCAGCTTCATGAGTGCATATGCCTGTGATCCTGGCTGGCTGGGACAACTGTGGAAGAGGTGTGAAAGAAGATCATGACATGAAATCCTCTCTCTCTCTCTCTCTCACAAAAAAAAAAAAAAAAAGAATTTTAAAAGATATTTAAAAGAAATACTTTGGGGGCAGCGCATAGCATGCAGGTTAAAGCAGCTGGCTCCCACATGGCTGACTGCAGTTTTAGTACCCAGACCAGGGATTTGAAAATCAGAAAATCATTCCAAGTGCATGTATATGCATGATCAAAATACCAAGAGTAGAATGGAAGAGAGGATTACAGTATAGACATCCCTGGCTAGAGGACGGGTGATTGCTCACTTCCCTCTGAGCATGTGCATGCATGATCAAAATACGAAGAGGAGAATGGAAGAGAAAGGATTACAGTATGTTCATCCCTTCTTAGGGGACAGGTGATTGCTCACTTCCCTCTCCTCATCAGGGAAAAATATATATATAAAATAAAATGCTTCAGTACTTCAAACAAATTAAATTTAGCAGAGTTTATTTTAGCAAACAAACTAAGGTTCAGAGTCCCATGATTTTCCAAGACAACTGACAACATAGTTCTGGTCAAAGCCAATGGCCCAGGAATCAGGAACGGCAATGGTGTAAGTCCCAGTCCAAGGGCAGTAGAAGACTGATGTTCCAACTCAAGTCAGAAAAAGTGAATTTTCCCTTTCTCTGCTTTTATTATTCTACTCAGACCCCAAAAAGGATTGGATATGACTCCCACCATTGGAGAGAGAAATCTGTTACTCAGCCTATCTTCAGTCTGTCAATTAAAATGCTAATCTGATCAAAAAACACCCCTCAGAAATACTATTTAGCCTGGTGTTTGAGTATACCATGTCTCTGTCAGGTTGACACATAAAACTGGCAATTACAAAAAGCACTCATTAGTCATGAATATCTTAACAATGAGGATACATGCCAAAAAAATGTGTCATTAGGTGATTTCATCATTATGAGAACAGTACAGAGTGTACTTATATGAATTTAAATGGTAAATCCTGTTAAAAAATCTATGAGACCACTGTCATATGTGCCCTTTATTTTTGACTAAAATTTCAGTATGTGGTATATGATGATATTTACAAAGTCACATTATGGGTGAAATACACCAACCAAAAGTTTCTAAAGTCTACTGTTATTCTTCTATTAATTGAGAATCAAGAACACAGATAAAATCATTTACTTAAAAAGGTTCTCTGAATGTCTGAAAAGTTTATTTTTCAAGCTATAAGTGAACTATAATTGATCTAGTCCAACATTTCCCTTATATAAGTGAAAATATTGTTGCCACTAATGTTAACACTTTTGGCTAGTGAATCCCAGGACTAACTTGGAACCCTAATCTCCTGCCACACAATTTATGGTCTTCCCTGAAGATAATTTTAGGATTTTACAAATCCTCTGTGATTGCAGAAATTCTGAGTATAAATGAAAGCAGAAGCTATGGTCTTCTTCCTTTTTGACTCCTTTGATTTCTCCTCTTTTGACTGGGTTTGAAACAGATATTTATTAATCATTGATAACTTCTGACAATGGGAGAGGAAGATGAGCCTGCTATGGTGGAATAAAAAATGAAGAGTGTGATAAGATGTAATGAGGTAAGTAAAATCCTTCCTCAATGCCCAAATAAAACTGTCACTGTTTGGGTATTGCAGCCGGTCAGGACGTATTGATATGGGATCAATTGAGCTCATTACGATGTTGCATGAACATGCTGTTATTTAAGTTTCCAAAACTATATTTGTCTGTAACATAATGCATAAATAGCAACATAATGTGTAACTCGTAATGATGTTTAGTCTTGGTTAAAATTCAGTTTAAAACAAATACTTAAAGCAAAGTTTGAGCAAGCTATATTCCATTATCTTTTAAAATGGTAAGTTCTGAACCAGTTCTACAATAGAGCTCATTAATAGGTTAGCAAATTGTGCTCACAGGCAATAATTAATATAGTCTCATTGGAAATAGAATGTGGATTATTTGAGGAACTCAGGAAAAACCTTTCTTATTTAAAATTAGAAACCCTGTATCCTCTGTTAAGTTTTGACTTGAGTAGGAGTTGAAATAGCCCTGACATCCTCCATTATGGGTGGAATGTAACATGCAGCCATTCAGCAGCTGGATGACAGTGATAAAGTGCAAACTAATGGTGTTCACCCTCTGCACTAACCCTGATGTACCTGGCCTTTTCAAAACAGGGAGGCTAATGTCTAACAAGTCATGTAAAAGTCAGAGCGAATGAACCTTAAAGTAAATGCAACATAACATCCTCTGCATTTCAGTTTTTCTTGAAAGATCATCACTTTAAGTTTGATGTCAGAGCCAAAAGGCAATGATGCTGGGTAAATTTTGAAATGTGTATTAACTTAACCAGAAAACAACCCAGTAAAAAGAAGGTTGAATTACTTGCTATCACTTCACAGTTTAAGCACTGAGTTTTGTTTTGATACCGACGGTACTATAATTGGCTTCAAGATACTTTCCCTGAAGTTAGAATTAAATAATTTTCGCTCAAAAGCCAGACCAGTTGTTAATGAAAATACAATTTCAAGTTAGAAGATATTGGAGGGACCAGCAAATGATGTAATGGTTACTTCACTGAATTCCTACATGGCTGGCCATGGTTCGAGTCCCAAGGCTTGAAACTCTCGCAGAGCGTATGTATGTAAGCTCAGAATCCCAAGAGGAGAATGGAGAGAAGAGATTGCAGAGTAGTCATTTCCTGGGGGGTGATTTCTCACTTTCTGTCTCTCTGTCTCTCTGTGTCTTTCTGGTGAGCACACGTGCCCTATAGCAAAAATCTCTCTTAAAAATAGAAGATATTGAAAATAGTGAACTTACTTCATAAATATCTACTATGTACAGATGTTTCTACATTTAATATATGTAAAAAATCTATATAATCTTTCAAGATAAATATATTTGTTCTCATTTTTTTTCAACTATCTCAATGACCAATAAGCAACTGGCATCCAGAGAAATAAAAGAATTGCTCAAAGTCATAAATTCTGTAAGTGGTAAGTCATCATCAAACTCCTTATTTGTTCTTTTTTTTTATTTGTTTTAAATTTATAACACAACTCTTGGTAAGAAAATTAAATACTCTAATCACTCTTTTTGGAGCAAAAAAAAAATCATAATATATGTGTTTTGTTGGTTAGTTTAGTAATATATGTGCCTCCCTTTTCTGAAAATGAAGTGGAGATTATAGGGGGAGGTTGTCAAAGATGATATAGAAGAGAAGAAAAGGTGACTGGAAAAGTGGAATATAAGATAGGTAAGCCAGGATTTAAGTGATCTGAAGTACAAAGTATATCAACCTAAATAAATAGAATTAGGAGGAAAAGATTAGGACTTCAGAGAGGAAATAAAATGCTTCCTCAGCTCTGACTTAATCAGCCCAAGGGTTTTATAGTTGTGATTTGTGTCTCTCCACTTCCTTCTTTTAGAGACCTCTTAAATATTTAAACGACTTATGCATTCTCCTTTAAAAACTCCTGTAGAGAAAAAGCTATTGCTTGAACTTTCAATAAGTCTAAGTTATAGTTTCCAGCACACATTCTTAGGACAAAATGTAAAAAGTTGTATTTTTTTAGAATAAAGATGGAATATTGCTTTCCTTTCAAACCTAAATAAATAGAATTAGGAGGAAAAGATTAGGACTTCAGAGAGGAAATAAAATGCTTCCTCAGCTCTGACTTAATCAGCCCAAGGGTTTTATAGTTGTGATTTGTGTCTCTCCACTTCCTTCTTTTAGAGACCTCTTAAATATTTAAACGACTTATGCATTCTCCTTTAAAAAGAAACTCCTGTAGAGAAAAAGCTATTGCTTGAACTTTCAATAAGTCTAAGTTATAGTTTCCAGCACACATTCTTAGGACAAAATGTAAAAAGTTGTATTTTTTTAGAATAAAGATGGAATATTGCTTTCCTTTCAGAAATTTGATACTTCAAGAGATAGGATCTTTGATTGGCTGAGTTCAGTGTTTTCAGTTTATCTTGTTTTTCACTGTCCTTCAGAAGGGATCATTCTAACTATTCTTCACAATAAAATTTTAAATTTTGACTATAAAGAATAAAATTTTATATGCTTAGATCCATTTTTAATTAACTCAACCATATACATTGTCAAAGCACCCACTACATAATTAGCAAATAAATAATCAGACCCCATATGTGAGAAAAGAATTTTATAAATTTTATAGGTATACAGCATTTAATATAATGGTTAAAAAGGCCATAAGAGAATTTGGAATTGCCAACCAAGGGTAAGAACAGTGGTTCTTCACTTGGGATAATTTTCGCCTATGAGGAATATTTGTCAATGACTAGAGACATATTTGGTTGTTACTATTGGAAGGGAATACTACTAGCACTTAGTGGGTTGGGCCAGGAATATTGCTAAACAATATGCAGGAAATTATCTGAATTATTAATTCAACAAAGTATGTGATCTAAAATGTCAATAGTTACAAGGTTGAGCAATCTTGTTCCATAGGATGATTAAAAGATATCATAATGTGATATTTTCTTGATAACAATGGATATGGAGTTATCTTTGATTTGATTATCATACACTTTATGAATACTTTGAAAATCCATATTATGCCACACAATGACGTATAATAATTAAATGTAAATAAGAAATTATAAAATAACATAAAATGAAAAAAAAAAAAGATGTGCTACCAAAGTACATAGTAGTATACAACTGCAAAGTTAAATTGGGTTACAAGCGGGCCACCATGTCTGTGGATCCTAAAGACCATGTTCCCAAAAAAAGCCTATCAGTGAACTGCCTAAAGGACCACTGGATTTAAATCTGAAGAAGGGTAAATCTTAGGGCTCCTAGTCTTAACTAGCAGTAGGAGTCATCTAATTAAACAAACAAGCAATTGGACTAAGAAACAAAAATGTTGGTATAATCTGTAAGCATAAATCAGCTGTGATGGACTCATGGATCATGAGTTCATAGATTCAGAAGATAGCTTTCAATTAAATCTCAGGATGAAAGCTGAGACTGATATCTTCCTCTTGTTCATTTTGTATTATGAAAAAAACATATTATTTTCTTGTTGGAATTATCTTGTACAATCAAGTAATAAGTTGAGTTATTATGACTGTATCTTTTTTTTTCCTTTTGGAGACTTGGTAAAGAAAAATGAAATAAATGTGTTTTTTATTACCTGTGAAATAAATGTGTTTTGTTACTCTCTGTGTACCAATGGTATTTTATTTTACTGTCATGTTTAAATGTTTTTAAATACTATTTCTAATTTTTATTTATTTATTTTTTAAATATGGGGTCTTCTTGTGCTGTAGTTATCATACCTCAGCCTTCCTTGTATCTGGGACTACATGCACATGCTACCATGCCCAGCTCCCATTTCTTATTTTCAAAGATACACATTTTTTAAAATCATTTTTGTTGTTAAATGTCACTTTAAGATATTATTTTACATTAATTGCTTCTCATGTACAAAGTTGCTGATTAAGGATATAAATAACTATGAGTCATGTGAATCAGTATTTCTTGCTCTCTCTCTCTCTTTTTTAATTTGCCAGAGGATACATGTGCCCTCCAGAGAGAAACAGAGAAGAAAGAAAAAGTAAGAAAGCACTCAGCATGGGGAATGGTCACACCACAGTCCCTTCTCCATTCTTCTTTCTTTTGGGATTCTGGGCACTCAGGTTAATGAACCTCACATATTTTTGCTGCCTGATCCAGGACTCAACTGCACAGTCAGCCATGGGGATCCAACCATCACAACCACCATACCACTGGCTGACCCCACCATTGTGTCTACCAACTTACGGATAGAACAATGCAGATTTGATAATAAACTTATTCACTTTAGTCGTGGCAATAAACTAGTATTTTCTGGAAATTCGTAACATCTTCATGATTTTTTTCTCTTATATTACTTAGTTCTTGTTCAATACAATTTTTCTTTAGAATTACAGTTTTCAGGTATGGAAAAAAAAGTTTGTGGTTATATCAGGCTAGACAAGTATATGTTCCAAAGTGTTTTTGTTTGGATGGAGAGGATTGGCATTGTTTCCTTTAGTTTTGTTTCCAGTTGAAGAGAAAGAAAATACATAGGTACCATGCCAAAACCAAACAGGGAAAAAATACGGAGAGAAAACAAAAAGTGCCTGTCAAATGGATGTTAAAGTGATCCAAGTGAATCACTAACACCGACCTAGCACATTTTCTTTTGCTTTGACAGAAATAGATTATTAGTGGGAAGGATCACACGGTGACACTCAGAGTGGTTGATATCTCTCCAAGAAATAAAACAAACTTGTTCATTCTTTCTTCACTAAATCATTTTCACTTAATGTATAGATTTCCAAACACATACAAGTCCACTGAGAATCTGTTCCAATAGGTTATTTTCGAAAGTGAGGAAGACCTTGAATTTGGCATAGCTCAGGTTAAAAAAAAATTAGTCTTATTCAGGACAAATATTTAGCACAAAATATCATTATATAAACACTTTCTTAAAAAATTATTTCTAAATATATTCTTTAATAACCATAATATGTTGACCTCTTATTCTGTGCTAGGTGCTCTGTGTACATTACTTCATTTAATCCTATAAATAGTCAAAACCTATCAGATAGATATTGCTATTATTATCTTGATATTACAGATTTGGAAACTAGGTACAAACAGAAAAGCTAAGTTACTTGCTTAACACCAATTTAGAAAGTAAAAGGTTTAAATGTGAACCCAGGTCTACCTGACTTCTGAATTAGTTTCCTACTGCTTTTTAAACAAGAAGCATGGCCAGCACCTTAACCACTATGCTACCTGCTGACCCCATAATATATACTTCTTAAAAAACGATGTCTACGTAATGATATATAACAGTCATTTTCAGAGAAGCAAGCCACTTCAAATTCACAATATTCTGTTTTCTTTGTATGTTAAAACGACTTTTGCCTATTAAAAAAGTAGACTGGACTGAGGACCAGCAGTTAGCGTAATGGCTATGTCGCTAGACTCCCATGTAGTTCTGAGCGGTTTGAGGCCCAGACCCGGCAGCTTAAACTCATGCCAGGCGCGTGTGCATGCATGCCCAAGATCCCGAGAGGAGACTGGAGGAGAAGGGATTGCGGAGTGGCCATCCCCACTGGGGGGGTGATTTCTCGCTTTCTGTCTCTCTGTCTCTGTCTGTCTGGCAAACGCATGTGCCCTATAGCAAAAAAAAAAAAAAAGTAGACTGGACTGGGAGTGAGGGGTATATATTCACATTTTTTTTTTTCTTTTGGAGAGATTTTTCTTTTTTTTTTTTTTTTTTTTTTGCTATAGGGCACATGCGTTTGCCAGACAGACAGAGACAGACAGAGAGACAGAAAGCGAGAAATCAACCCCCAGGGCAGGGATGGCTACGCCGCAATCCCTTCTCCTCCATTCTCCTCTAGGAATCTTGGGCACGCATGCACATGCACCATGAGTGAGTTTAAGCCACCGGGTCCAGGACTCAAAACATAGTCAGCTACGTGGGAGTCCAGCGACATAGCCATTACACTAATTGCTGGTCCCTTATATTCACATTTTTAGAGATATAAATGCATCTAACCAATGAGAGATGGTAATAACATTTAGAATTCTGACTTTCTTCTGTTTTTGTCCCTCTCGTACATCAAACTTCTACTTCTACTCTAGATTACAGCAGAGTATCTACCCCCTTCTTGCATTTGTTATTTCCCCTATTCCTGACTCAGTCTTAGAACCCCAGGAAACCAGAATCAGATTTGAACACTGTCTGGGAACATCACCAGATCTTTAAAAATTCAAGACAACAATCTATCTATTGTTTTTCTCAGTACATATTAATAGCAGATAGCAGCTGTAGTGTTATGTAAATCTCTTTGTACGCTAATAGATTTTCAAATACCAGGATAACAATAATGCATGTCTTAGATCAGCATCATGGCACAGTGGTAATGCACTGCTCTAACAGAAGCTGGATCCCACATGAAGACCATGGTTCAACATGTGGCCTGATTAACTTGAAACATATCAGGCACATGAATGAGTGTCATAGACCCAGCCTGTTAGAGGACTAGAGAGAGGAGATCACAGTGTGACTAGACTTTGTGAAAGGGTACTTCTTTCTCTGTCTTTGTCTCTAGCAATAAAAAAATTTATGTGATTGTATACTTTAGCATGTTATGCATTTGTGAAAATAACACCAAAAATTAAGGCTATTTTTGATGGTAACTCATTTCTAGGTCTATGGTCTTCAGCTGTGCCATCCACCTGTGAAGCGAAATACCTTTTCTCATCCTTGTCTTTTATTTTCTTTGAATTTTTTGTTTTACCTACTATTTTGTAGTTCTGACACTAGTCTCGATAAAATTTCTTTGTGTGCTATGTTTATTGCTGATAACTTTCAAATTTGTCACTTAGGTTTTCACTCAAGATTATATTTGATGAATAAAATTTCTTCATTTTAATATTGTCAAATATTTCCAATGCTTTTGTGCCTAAAATATGTTAACCAATATGTTGTACTAAGATACTCACCATTTTGCTTTTAATATTCAAACTCTTAATGTATCTGAAGATGATTTTAGCTTGTGAATAGGCAATTTTCCAGTTTCATTTATTTAATTTTCCCATGTTTCCTTACTGATGAGAAAGTTGAATAAATGGATAAATCGAGTTACTGGTTCTCTGTTCTATTTTATTGGCCAGTTTTCTATCCCTGTGCCAGTTATATACCGTCTTTATTATGATAGTTTATAATTAAGTCCCACTGACTGTGAAAACATATAAAATATTTTGTATGCATATGAAGCAAATGTCAAAAAGAATAAATTATAGCTATATGCAATAATATATATGAACTTTAACATTATATTCATGAAGAAAGGTCATAAATTATAACATATAGCATAATACACTTTTCAATAAAGGTTAAACAACTGAAAATTAATACTTTTTATGGATATATATAAAACATGTTTTATTTATATTAAAAGAAGATATAGAAAAATAGTTAACAGAAATAATGCGAGATTATGGATAGATTTGTTTAATGTCTTATTATATTTCTATGACCAATCTAAGCATAATTGTTAATATTATGTATATTAAACTGATATAAGAGGAATAAAAGTTTTATAAATAGACTTTAAAAAAAAAAGACTTGCCAATATCATCTTTCTTGATTTTAACTCAACCTTGTAGTCAGTGTAATAAGATGAGTAACTAGAGGAATGTGGCTGTGAGAGGAGGAAATCAAATTGTTTCTTTGAAGATGGTATCATTTACACAGGAATCTCAGACTAAGATACAAATTATTAGAAGGTAGTACAGTTTTGTCAACATAGATGGATAATGGTTTATATACAAAAACTGACAGCATTTCTGTACATCTTCAAATAACTGGGATATGTCATTAAAGATAAGATACTTAACAATAAAAAAATATATATATATATATATATATATATATATACCACTTAATAATTTTTGTAAAGCCAAACAGGCCTTTTTCTGTGAAAAAATATATAACTTTATTAATAAACACCAAAAAAGATCCTACATAAATGGGGAATTATATGACATACATTGATTTGAATACAAATAAATATAATGATTCAACTTTAATAAAAATATGATAATCTTTTTCAGACAACTAGATATATTACTCCAATGTTTGGATGGAAAGTAATTATGTTAAGGACAGCTACAGCATTTATATTTTCCAGGGAATATTTACTATTGACTCAGGCAAAAGTGATCTGGCTGACAGCCAGCTCCCAGTTTGGTAGTTTGGGTCAAGCCCTATGAGGTCAACTACAGTGTATATATATTGATATAGATAAATCTATGTGTGAGTGTGTGTGTGTGTGTGTGTGTGTGTGTGTGTGTGTGTGTATGTATATTTTCTTAGGCAAAGAATCTACTAAAACTTTTTAGGTCAAGGCTTTACCCTGTACACTCAGTGTCAGGTAGCTTTTGGAAGAGTGAATCCTTAGGTTCTAATTCTCCAGCCACAGGTAGTTGGAAGGGAAAAAGTAGCAAAGGAATTTCTTGAGGTGAGTTAACTACTAATTTTTCTCAACTTCCTGTCCTGTAAAACTGATGTATGTTTTGTTATTACAGTCCTAAAGACAAGGAAATGAGTAAATGTGTCATCTGATGAAGGGGTAGGTATTTACTGGCCAAAACAACTGATGGGATGAAGCATCAGCAGAATTCTATGAGCGCCTTCCTTATTTTTTTTTCCCACAGTTGCCCCAAGCTCTTTTGCTTGCCCAAGGTCTGAAAGACAAATATACTAAGGCCCACAGGCATTGAATACATTACGGATGCAAGAAGAATCAACATTTTCCACAGTAGCTCTACTGACAAGTGCAGTATACAAATTATAAGGACTTTCCAGGGTAGGCATAATTCCCAATAAATTGGCTATAATTCTACCAGTTCTGCTGAATCAATAAAACTTACCAGAATAAAAGAGAAAATGAAAATATTTAATGTTTAATCTTAACTACATTGTAGCTTGAAAAAAACAAGGCACTCACATACTAAATATTTCGTCTGTTTTTAGTGCATAGGGTCAAAATTTACAAATCAAAACACAGATATGAGAACAAATAAGTTTTTAATAACTAGTCTTATTTTTATTCTGAAGTACCTATTACCATTTGGGGTGAAAAAGAAAATTTTAATTTCTAGTCCCACTAACTTAGTCTATTCTTGTTTAATAAAAGCCATAATTTGTGTTTAAAACATGTTTTGGCCTTAATCCACCCATGGTAAGAAGCACTCATATTTTTCATTGTGGCCTTGTGCAACAGAAGTATGTTGTGTGCTTCTGGGTGTACATGTGTATACATATATCTCTTGATATAAAACTGAACCTCAAATTTCACCAAACAAGACACCACTCCATGGGATACATTTGCACTTTTCTCTTTTATATGACCCACATGTTTATTTCAAGATGCATCAATGAGTAATGACCAGTAGTATATAAAACACTGATCTAAAAATAATGATCTAAGGCAACTTCTTTTCATTTCAATTAATTTTGAATTTTCTGCTTCCACATTTACTTATCTTTCTTTCTCCTGGAATGAGTTAAAATTATCAATTTGTGGAAAAAGGGAGAGGGGAGTGTTGAGCCATATTACAATATGACTAGGCTATACGAGAGATGCAAAACGTTAACAGCTTGTTTCTTCCCCTCCATTCCTCAAATTTAATCCCAATGAAGGGCAAGTAGAAGATTAATGAGCTAAGATGCTGTGTTGAACCATTTGGGACTGGTGCTGTCTCTCAATTTCTCATACTTTCTCCTTCCGCTCGCTACCACCTCAAAATTTCTTACCCCAGCACATAATAGACTTCTATTACCTATTCTTTTCTAGTGAAAACTGCTGGTAAGCATTCCTTTTTCTATCTTGGTCTTCTCTTTTTATTTATTTATTTATTTATTTATTTATTTATTTATTTATTTATTTATTTATTTATTTATTTTGCTGCTCAAGCATCAAGTCTCAATCTCAAGAGTTAGTCATTATGACAAAATAAAATATTGATAAAAAAAAAATCTTACAATATTTCAAAATGTTATCACACTTCTTGAGGAGCAATTTTTTTTTATTAAGTATTTTGTTACTAAGGAATGCATGCTTGCTGGAGATACATAGAGAGACACAGACAAAGAAGGAAAGTGAAAAATCCACACCCCCCCACACACACACCCAGGGATAGCTATGCTACAATCTCTTCTCCTCCACTCTCCTCCTGCAATTTAGGACAGACACGCATGCACACGTGTCTTTTCAAGCCATGGAATCTGAAACTCCAACTGGATCCAGAATGTTAACCACCATATCACCTGATGGCCCCATTGGGGAGCAAAATTTTTGTGATATATTTCATAACTGAGTATGGTATGTTCTATGCAGGACCCTTATAGCTGAAAACCACTGAACAAGTCCAACACTTTAATTTTCTTACTTAATTTGCCACAGGGCACATGTGCTTACCTAAAAGATAAAGAGAGGGGGAGAGGGAAAGTTTTTTTTGGGAAAGAGCACTTTCTAATGAGGTGTGGTCACATTGTAATCTCTTGTCCATTTCTCCATCTTGGTAGGATTGGGGATACACATACATGTCCCACATATTTCTGTAGCCTCCAGTCTGGGACTTTAACCATGCCAATGGATATATGGTATTGGCTCCTTTAACCAGTAGCTATGGCCCAGCCCTCATTTTCTAATTAGACATAGAATTGTTTGATTTTCTCAAGACTGCTCCATTGATTCTATATTGCCTATTCTCTCCATTGCATCTCAGTTTTCCAATGGATGTATCTAGATATATGTCTCTTTGGCCAACTAAAGGCAACAGAATAAAAACAGATAAAAGAAAACATAAATATGACCAACCTTCCAAGTCCGTATGCTCTCTGTCTCTCCTTCTGCCAAGTACTCTCTATCCTCAACCTATAGCATGCTCCTCTCTCCCCATCAATGTTCAAAATTTTACACTACAGTGAATAAAATCTTATGTTATAATACTTCCACAAATAAGAATGTATTTATCACTATCCTATATTCTAAAAATACAAAATAATTATCCTGGTTTGCCTCAATATTAAAGGCAGTGCTAAAAATGTACTGTTCACAGAGATTTTTTGCATTACTTTTCCAGTTGTACTCATTTCCTACCATTTTATAATGTATTAACATTGCAGATTCATCCTGAATAATTTTAATACAATAGAAAGTTTTATTAGATATTGAATTATAATATTAATTGAATGAATATTGTCTCAATTAAAATTATATTATTCTTGAAATAAGATAATTTTACTTAGACAACAAACATATCTATCTTGAGATAATAGAAAATACTCCTAATGGTTATAAATTATTTTAAAAACTAATATCATATCTACAAACAAGAAATTAAGTGGATCTGATTTTATAATTATTATACTAATAAACAAAGCAGCTCTGCCCTCTTAAACATCCATAGATTTAGAAAATAATTATTTTCTGAATGGTTATGAGTTAATTAGAGAATTATAGCACATTAAACATTATGTTTTATAAACATGTTTCAATTTCTTCTTTTTCTACTTCTTCATGTTAATAAGAAAATAACTAGAAGTATTCACATAAAAAGTCAAATTTCATAAGCCAAAGTCAAATTAGGCTAGATTAATAGGATATATTCCTTATTTCAAAAAAAATTTAACATACTTTATATTTTAAAATCTACTTAAATATACTTGCACATTGCTTTTACACCTATTGCCTTTCTCTCTCCATCACTGAAAATCAGGTCCAGTCACTGTAATTTTGTGATTGCTCTTCTGTAAGTTGCAGGGGATAGAAGCACTTGACCTACATTTTCTTTAGGCTCTTCCTTCTGTAACCTGAAAGAAAAAAAAGATCAGAGTTCACAGTGTGAACAATAATCGTTCTTGCACCACCTACACTTTTATTCTCGGAGTTCTACAATCAACTGTAGTAGCATCTGAAGATATTAATCAGTCAGACTCTGGGATTATTGATCTCAGAAAAAGTACATGAATGATTTCCTTTCCATTTCTTCATACCTGTGGGTAGCTCCAAATTGAAAACTCAGTAACATCAATAACTCAAAACCTCCTACAAATAGATACATTAAGTCATAATATATAAAAAAAGTAAAAAGCATGATGGAATTTGTGTTATACTATTAACATCTATTTTTGGTTTTGAGAGAGGTTCTGCTTCAAGGCATACTATACACAAATGCTCTTTCTTATTAAGGACCAAAGAAGGTTTGCCTGCAAATGCTCCGACCATTCTCTTTGGCTAGACTCTTTGATATGTCAGTTTGAGCCCTTTAGATCATCTTGTAGACCTACAGAGACATACAGAGATTCAGATTTGATCATATACACAGAGATCATGTATACAGAACAGTATAAAATATAAAGAATCCAGATCTCCAGATAATAAAGTTTTCTTACACCTTCCAGATAAGTCTCCAAATGAAAAAAAACATTAAGATGCCCTTTACACTCACTTGTCTCCTAACCACCCAGTTCAGTTTCAAACCTAACATTCTCATGAGCAGCTGATAATGTGTTATTCACATCTTGTTTATTTTCATATTCTCAGCCCCTAATATACTGCTGTTACATCACAGAGACATTACAACTTGGACTGAACTAAACTAAGTACAGGTGCTCCCAAACACTCTCAGATCCCAAAGAATTAAAAATCACAAATATTTCTGTATTACAAAATGCCAGCCAATCAGTATGAGGTAGTACCTATAAAATCCAATGAGCAAACTATTAACTGGGGCTAGACAGTGGCTCATTGGTAAAACATGATGTTCCACGACGCTGACTCACATGAGAAGGCTCCAGGGTAACATCTGACAACCTCCTTGAGTATACTGTGTAGGCCTGTGATTATGGTCCAGTTCCTCCTTTTTCCTAGTAAGCTTCTTGCATCCTAAACTGTCTCAGCAGTCACTTCAGAAAAACTCAAGCTGAGATAATATAGATTAAGAATAGTCCAAGAAAGTGGGTGATAAGTTGAATTATTCACTGTTCTGTTGGATGAGCACCCCCTCACTGGGAATAGGGGAAAACATAGTTAGTCTTGGCACACATGAAGTTCTGTTGTTAAAAAGGAAAAAAAAAAAATCAACAGAGGTGAGTGGGGGGTTATACTGCTAAAAGAACATCCATTAATGAATTTTAATATTGAATGACTGCAAATTTTACAGTTGAACTACAC
This sequence comes from Tupaia belangeri chinensis, assembly GCF_000334495.1. Lineage (NCBI taxonomy): Eukaryota > Metazoa > Chordata > Mammalia > Scandentia > Tupaiidae > Tupaia > Tupaia belangeri. Next base: position 6,567,702 of record NW_006159555.1, on the reverse strand, counting down.
AAAAATAACAAATGAGGGAGACTAACAAGCAATTTTAAAACAATTGTGAAAGCCAGATGATCTCCTTGGTTGCATTAAAGGAGCTCTCATCTCTTGCTGCAGCATGGCAGAGAAAATTGCCATGATTTAACTGTCTGAGTGATTGAACTACAAAGAAAATTAAGTGCCACACTAAGTTTGGTCTGTTATGCCAAAACCTGGGCTTTGGTTGGGAAAATGTGAAATGTTGAAATGTGGGTGGATGCCCCTAGATGAAATGGTGATATGCTAGTGGATTCTTTTATGTATTTGACTCCAGCCTTGTCCAAAACTTCTGAGTCTTTAGGTCTCTCTCTCTCTCTCTTTCACACACACATACAAACACACACACCATCATCTGCCCTTATGCTGAAAGAAAATGCAGAGTTTCTATCTTACAATATAAGGTAGTGGGTCATCTGCAAAGGATTTGACCTCTCCTTTATTCTTGGCCACTATGTCATTAACTGGGGTTAAGATACAATGTAACCTTCCCTGGGTATACCTAGGGAAAAAGGAAACTACAATCAGCCCTTTGCATTTGCAGGTTATACATCTATAAATTCAACAAACCTCAGATCAAATTTATTCCACGTCCAGAGATGCAGAACCTAAGGACATGTAGGGTATACTGTGAGGAAATTTAGCATGCACAGATTTTGTTCTCTATGGGATCCTGAAATCAAACCTCCACGTATATTCAGGCACAACTATATATCACGAAGTTGTTAGAAGATCTAATGGGCATAATAGCAGGAACCAGGAAAATAAAAACAAAACTGGACTCTGAGGGTGATTACTTAAAATTGTGTATTAGTATACACAATTGGGTCAGGGAGAATGTGTTGATCTGGGAGGGCTTCCAGAAGATTGGAAAAGAAGCACCCACATCACAAAACAACTTAATGGCAGCCTCCTGTCTGTGCCAGTGTTGAAGGTAGAAGAGGCTGTTAAAGAATCTCATTAATGGGAACCAGCAGTTAGCGTAATGGCTATGTCGCTGGACTCCCACGTAGTCAACTGCAGTTCACGTCCCGGACCTGGTGGCTTAAAACCCACGCCAGGCGCGTGTGCGTGCGTGCCCAAGATCCCGAGAGGAGAATGGAGGAGAAGGGATTGCGGCGTGGCCATCCCCCCTGGGGGGTGATTTCTCACTTTCTGTCTCTCTCTGTCTGGCGAGCACACGTGCCCTATAGTGAAAAACCTCTCAAAAAAAAAAAAAAAAAAAAAAGAATCTCATTAACTGTAATCATGGTGATAATATGACCCTGAAAAAGTAGAGGCCAATGTTGTTTAAGCACCAGAAGGAAATGTTTGCAATTACTGTAATGACATGTGAGTTTGGAATGGCAGCCAAGAGTATCTGACTTGTAGATGGTTACTGAAATGAGGGGGGAAAAAAAATTACCTAAGGGCAAAATAGGCCAATACCTTTACCATCAGAACAATAAGAATGGTTGATTAACAGCTGATGGCAGTCACCTCAATAAAAATCATACTTCCTTGTCCAATTTTAGACTGAACTTCTTTTCAGATGTGGAATTCATTGATTCAAAATGTGTCCAGTTTTCTAGGAATAAAGACACCACAGAGAGTACACACAGTATGATTTTTCCACTACTTTTCTAAAAAGCCTATGGTCATTTACTCAGCTGATTACCTATCTAAAAAGGGGGGTATGTCGAAATATGAAAACTATCAGACCAAGGGTTTGAGTTGTCATCAGAAACCACAATAGACCTCACTGTTTTTAGGGCCCCTCTAATAGAGGTGTCATATTCAGGCCAACTAATAGATGGAGTCCAAGTCATGGCTTCGTGATTCCACTGAGTCCACCAGCCTAATCACAGGTACTTTTCTGGTCTCCATAAGCACATTTTGGAGTCACATTTTTGGAAGCTATTACAAGCTCCACATATATATATATTTTTTTGGCCTGTGAAATAAGAGCTATAATATGAAAAGCCAAGTGGAAGTCTCTGAAATTATCCAATTCTTAGCTAACATAACAAATCAAAACTAGTAAGGCAACGATGTAGGTAAAAGGATATTTGTACTCCCAATAATAATATAAACAAAGTACAGGTGGTAGCTCCTAATGCTTTTCCATTAATTCACCATTCTGCTCCCTAAAGAAAATGAATGGAGGAGCCCACGGATAACATAAAGGTTATGTCACTAGACTTGCATATTGCCAACCATGGTTCAAGTCCAGCACCTGATGGCTTGAAAATTGTGCTGGGCATATGTGCATGCATGCCCAAGATACCAGAAGGAGAATGGAGGAGAAGGGATTATGGTGTGACCATAACCCCTAGGGAATGATTTCTCATTTTACTTCTCACTGTCTCTGTCTCTGTCTCTCTCACTCTCCAGTGAGTGCACATGCCCTATGGCAGGGAAAAATAAAAACACAAATAAACTTTAAAGAAAAAAGAAAATGAATAGATTATAGAAAATGACAGATTATTCAAATTCAATAAAGTATTGTCATAAAAACTGGTAAATTACACTATGAACTGAATTGCAAAGTATACATACTTCATAACTTAATGATTAAGTATAGTTTTACTAAGTAATAAAACTTGAATAAGTGGTATGATTGTTTGTTTTATTTATTTACTTTAAGGTATTGACATATTATTTACCTAGTTCTGAACTAACATCTTGACAAACTGTGGGTAATAGGTAACTGGTGGCTGTTCACTGAAGACCATTGTGGAATAAGGACTTCAGAGCAGTGATCAGCACTACACCTACTTAAAGCCAGACTTCTCAAGTCCATGGTTCCTTCTTGGATTGCATCTCGATTTTAATTGCAGAATAGTAACAACACAAGCAAAAGACATGAAAAAAAGACAGGAGGAAAAAGCATATATGAAATAGCTTTCTCCAAATGGAAGAATGCACATTTCCAAAATTATCCTGAAGTCTTGGAAATAATTCTGAACATCCAACTAAAGTGTGAAGACAAAAATGTGTGCTATAAGTTTACATGCTCCAAACAGGCTCTGGGTCAGGTCTTGGTATCTCAAGATGATCACAGTATCCTCTGTCACCCTCAAAGAAGGCTGGCAGCTGAACAACAGATACAGTGGATCCAGCCACTCGTTGAGAAGCTTTTGGTCTAAACTTGTGGTCACTATTCAGTTCTTCCCATTGATTCTTCTTCCTGGAAATGTGTGTGTGGAGGTGTGTGAATACATAACGTTTTCAACTAATTATTAATACTATTGGTAGAAGTTGCAGTACTGAATGCCTTCATTGTAATATTAAGTTTTTGCTTCTTCTCACCTCACCACTCTCTTCTGCTAACTTTTAAGGGCCACTTGTAGTTAAGAGCTGCTATGCAATAGGGCATATCGTACAAGAGTGCATACTGCAGTATATCATCGTCTTCATCCAAAATGTGAGTCTCTTGGAAGTGAACACCCTCAACTTTGTATTCCTTTCTCCTGGAGGTATTTTATGAATATATAAACTAATTGGGCTTTCTCTGCTCTCTATAAGATATAAATCATTTTGGATGGAAGCATGTATCTTATTTATAAGTTTAACATATATTTATTTCTATATCTCCAAGTATCTAGTTACTAATAAACATTTTCAGTGCTGTCCTGTGCGGATATAATTTCATTCTCTCTCCTTCACTCTTTACTTGTGAGAATGGAGGCAGAAATCATGCTGCAGAATTTCAGAGAGCCCAAGGCTAATGAAACAGAGAAAGAGTTGACCTCAGCCCAAAAGGAAGGATGAGAGGAGAGGCAGAGGCAGTGGTCATTTGACCTCTGTGAAGTTTCAACTGATGCAGGGATAAAGTTAAGATGGGAATGACAAGGAACTCTGGCTGGAACTCTCAGCAGAGATTATTAAATCTGAGGAAATATCTGCTTAATGAGGATTTTCTTCACTAGACATTTTGTACTGAGAACTTCATCTCTCATTCCTGTGCTAATGTGTCATTCATTTTTGTGAGCAACTTTATTAAGATTTATATTCTAATTTATAAGATCACAGTAACTGAACATATATATATATATGTATATATATGTATATACATTCTATTATTTTCTAAAATTAGAATTTACTTGCACTTAAAATATATTGAATTCAGATTATTTAACTCCCTAAAATGACTAACACCTATTGAGAGAATGTTTTTCTTCATATCGAATAAGTTCTTGCCTACTATTAATTGTCAGCACCAGTGTTCTTGTTCTGTCCTCTAAAGGTACATTGAAATAAATGGACAATTTTCTACATGACATCTCTTTAACTTTTTTAAAACACCTATCACATTTATCTTTAATCTCTATAGTAGGTTAAACATAAACAATTACTTATTATTTAGCTTGATTTCTTTATACAAATTTTAGCATAATGAATCCTTCTTAATTTGTAAGCAGTAAAAGTAAATTAATTAAATGTAAGAGGTAGACTTTGTATAATTGGTACATTATGTAAAAAAGAATCTTTATCTCTTAGAATCAGGATGTTATATATCTTATATATATATATAACATTGTAGGTTACATAGACATGGATATTTATTTAGATTTAATAGCATGAATGTTTTCAAACATATTTAAATAAATTAATGTTTAATAAGTTTATAATATAATATTTTCAAAAGTTTTAATGCTTGTTCCTTTCCTCCATGAGTGAGAGATGGGGAAAGAGAGACAGACAGACAGACAGACACCTCCAATAGGGTCTGCATACAATTATCCACTCCCAGCCTCAGCCAGTCTCAGGTCATGGGCATGTTCACACCCAGCATGTTCAGGGAGATCTCTGGGTCTGAACCCAAACCTTCCCATATAGTTCAGTCTTACACAGCATTTTGTTACTGCTATATCACCACACAACCCCTATAATAATTTATAAAACAATTTTTAGAAAATTTTAATTTTTTAGAAAGAGTAAAACCACTATTCACTTCACAGCACATCTTTTGGTGTACACTACTTGGAGAACCCAGTAAAATGCTTCCTATGAGCTTGAAAATGTTATGGCCTACAATGCATAATTGGTTAAAACAGAAATACGCAAATTCCCTTAATATATCCAAATCAGTGCAACTACATTGAAACGTGATTAAATATCTTTGACAATAAATGGAACAATCAAAAGGGGGATTGGACAAACATACACTATAGGTGTGATCTCTATGTATGAGAAAAGGGAAAAGAGAAGCAAGGAAGATTAGCAGGAGAATTCTTTGATGGTCATGTAATTCTAGTTTTGGCAAGGCCAATGGAGAGTCCTGGACTCAAAGCCATCTTTTAGAGGTGTCCTTTATCTCACGGGATTTGTCATAGTGTCTTCCACGTTGAGTTAATGCCTCGATATAGTAGCCTTGGTATAAAAAGGTGGTGGAAGCAGAGTATAAAAGATAGAGCCATTAGTCAATTACAGTTCTCTAAATAGAGATCTTAGAAATATATTCTCATGGCCACCATGCCAAGTTATGGGGGCTTAGTGTATTTATGTGATATTCATTTTTCAACTAAAATAGACACACTGGCATTCTTAATGCATAGAAGGAAAATGGGTTGGTAATCCCCACTTCAGTATTCTGAGCCTTCTTTTATGTATCATGCTGATTAATTAATCTGGTTTTATCCATGTCCTTTGAATCTCTTAGTAAGACTGTTTTTGAAAGAGCCATCCTAGCTATGTTGACAATATATAGTATTGAGTGTGAAAGCCTAAGGAATAAATCCTAGGTGATGATTTACCAAGATTTACCAAGATTACTATGAATATCCTGTAAGGCCTCCTGGAAGAGATGCTGATGGCCTTTTCATATTAGAGACCTTAGCTGTGAGCTGTGATGCTGGCCAAATGTGTGAATGGTTTGCTTTTCATGTTAGAATTTCTATATCCCAGCTACTGACATGGAATTGTTACATTCATTTTATAAAAATCTAAAGACATGATTGAGCCTGGCCTCCTACTTTCAAAGGTAAGAACTAAAGAAGTTAGCTTATTTGTCCAGTTAAACAATGAGTTAGGGGAAGAAGTGGCACTAAAATTCGTATCTCTTATTTCCTGATTTAATACCCTTTCTAGTATACACCTAATGAAAATTTCTTTACCATTCTATTAATCTGTCTCAAGTCTACAAGTTTTATATAATAATATTGCCTCATAATTCTTATACTGTTCATTCTTTTAACCTGCTCTTTAAAGGGCATGTATTTGTTATACACCTGTACTGCCCACCTTGGTAGCCACTACCCATTATGCCTCTGAAATAGAGCTAATTCCAATTAAGATGTGCTCTAAAGATAAAAGGCACAACATATTTTGAAGGCTTCATACTAAAAAATGTAAATGATCTAATTAAAAATTCTATGTTGATTACTTAATTGATATTTGGGGCATATTAGATTAAATCTATTGTATTATTAAAAACTAAGTTCAGCAGTTTCTTCTTATTTTTAATATGACTATTAAAAAACTTAAAAATATATATGTGGCTCACATATTTTTATTGGACTGAACTCACACAAAATTGCCATGGCTCACTTATTGTTTAAACTAATAAATATTTATTATAAGTTTTTAAATATTATGCATGAACAGAATGTCTCCTTGTTCCTAACAGTAGTGATTTTTTTTAAATGTGGTGATTTAAGGTGTTCTAAAATGGGAAAAAAATATTACCTGCATTATCATTAGTTGTATTTTGTTTAGATAAGGTTGGAACCTAAAGACATACTATTATGTCTCTTGGAGATAAAGCTACAAATAAAGAACAGGACCACTCTTACTTGATAGCGCATTGAACTTCTTTTTTTGAGCAAATATGGGTCAATAAAGTTTGTGGCACTTTAGCCTTTTTTTTTTTTTGGAGAGGTTTTTGCTATAGGGCAAGTGCGCTTACCAAAAAGACAGAGAGAGGCAGAGAGATAGAAAGGGAGAAATCACTCCCCAGGGGGGATAGCCAAGCTGTAATTCCTTCTCCATTCTCCTCTCAGGATCTTGGGCACACATGCATATGCGCCTGGCATGAGTTTAAGCCACCGAGTCCTGGACTTGAACTGCAGTCGACTACATGGAAGTCCAGCAATGTAGCCATGATGCCATCTGCTGGTCCCCTAGCACTATAACTTTTTATTTGAAGACTGAAAACAGTTTATTTTTCTGACAGCAAGGCAAGCTATTAGTGCATATCAGATTTCCATAGTTCATGTCTATCATATTACCTTTTCTTATTCTTTCCTTCCTGTTTAGTTGGGGTTTCTCCTTTCAAGGACTTACAGGAAGAAGTATCAGGTAGTAGGGACAACCAAGTTTTCCAAATGGATATACTGCCATACTATCCTTTTATTATCTTAATTCTTTCATAATTTTATTATGGAATCTATGTGGTCCATAGGCATATAGTTACTCTAAGGAGGACATTAAATAAAACTTCAACAACAGCAAAGGAAAGAAATCGCTTGATACAGAAAATTCATAGTAAACTAAAAGTTATTAAAAGCAAGTATCTTTGGGACCAGCAGTTAGCATAATGGCTATGTTGCTGGACTCCCATGTAGTCGACCACGATTCGCGTCCCGGACCTGGTGGCTTAAAACTCACTCCAGGCGTGTGTGTGTGCGTGCCCAAGATCCCAAGAGGAGAATGGAGGAGAAGGGATTGTGGCATGGCCATCCCCCCCTGGGGGGTGATTTCTCACTTTCTGTCTCTCTATCTCTCTCTGTCTGTATGGTGAGTGCATGTGCCCTATAGCAAAAACCTCTCCAAAAAAAATGCAAGTATCTTTCAATGGAAAATAATGTTGAGAAAAAGTGAAAAATATGTAACATAATTTTCCTTATAAAATTAGAAAGTAGCCTACTAAATTTTAAAATTAAACTAAGAAATCTCTGTTTGAAGATAGAAGAATCCTCAGTAGCACCTTTTTTTATTAATGTGTCACAAGAAGCTTGTATGTAGCCAGCTGATGACATGACACAATACTTGACTTGTTTCTTACCGAAGTGGCCTTGGAAGAAGAACCTGAAGCTCTATGCTCATAAATATTAAAAATTAGAAGACAAAATAATCTGGACCCCCAAAGAATTTGATATTAAGGAATTGACAGGATGTCTTTTGGCTCCTCAGTAAACTGATAAATGCATGACACTGCAAATGACACTGAAGTGAAGAGCTTATTTTTCTTAAAATGGGTTAACTTAGTTTCTCTCTTTTTCGTTAGCTTTATAACTCATATATCATACTGTGAAGAGAAAACCAAAAGTCATAAATAAGTTTCTTAAGATAAGTTCCATGACTGTTCTCTTTATTACATACCTTAAGGGGTTGGAAATATTTCCCTGTGATAGCTTTAAATTTTGCATTTTTTTAAAAAAAGAAAAGAATTGAAAGGTGTACTGTTAGTTTTATGATTATACTGATATAAACCCCACAAGATTTTTTCCCCTTTGGAAAGTTACCCATAGTGTCCTTTTGCTTCTGGGATACTCTACCTTATGCTAAAAGCTTGTCTTGCAAAACTCAGAACAAAATAGTTCATTTACAGCACATATGTAATTGGAGCTATGTTTTTAAGTCTTCCGCACTTAATATAGTCTGTCCTATCTCATAAACACTATTAAAAAAGACCCAAACATATAGATGGGTAACTATCAATATGATCAGAGATTCTGCTACCTATTTTGTAGGATTCTGCACTGAAGGTACCTATGGCGAAAAACCCAAGGCCCACAGGTAACTTTTTGACTCTGATAGCCAACCAACTACAGAAGCTGATAATAGAGATACACAACTGTCACTGGACAACTTTTTCTGTAAGTTCCAGAAAAGTCTTTCTTGCTTTTATGGGGTGATAATGTTGAGCAATTCATCCATAAAAGTGCTCTGAAGTGACACAATGGTAAAATGGACCTTACTACAAATTAATGCAGCCCTCCTTTGTGAACAACAATAACAAAAATAAGCTCCTCTCTTTTCTGCTTATTAATGGAAATTGAGATTTAGGCAATGCTTAGCGAGGAGAGGAGCAGGGAGACTAAAAGTACATTATTTATTTCATATAAGTGATTGATTCATCCAAAGATAGAATGATTTCCCCATAAACTGGTTTCTGAAGTGCTGACTGTAACTCGCTGAGGATTTGGCTTTGCTTGGAATATGGTGCCAGATTGTTGCAATTAAGCTAGTGGTGGGTAATTGAAAATACGTATATACCAATACATATAGTTAGAGAGATAGATAGATACATAGATCTATATTTATATAGTATATACTATATATTGAAGTCATATAGTGAAACTAATATATCCATTTCTATATATATACTAACAGGTAATCAAACTGTTTTTAGGGTTAAACCTACTAGACAATATATTACTTTCTGCCTCTGCCATGTGATAATTTGTTTCTTAAATCAACATACATAGTTGATTTAAAGGAATTTCCCTTATATGAAATGATTTTTATAGCTTTGATTTTTTTAATAATCATTATGAGATATTGATTCAGCTAAAACTCAAATAAAACTTTATGTTCAATTGAATGTACTTCTCCATCCCTTCATACACTCCCACACAAACACTGAAAGTCCTGTGGAATGAGAGACATTTGTTGCTAAGGGAACTAAGTTCTCATAATAGAAACTACAAGGTTAAAATGGGGTGAGAAGTCCAATTATGTGCCAGATCCTGTGCTAAGAGCTGGTATATAAGTACTGAAAATGTTATTGGCTGCTCTAGTTAATCTAATCAATACAACAGTTTGGTCACATACAAGGTAAAATAACTTTGTGTCCTATGTTTCAAACGATATGAGATCTAGTCAATAAGCTAAGGAGAAAGTTTGATAATATACTTATTTTTAAATTGGGGCCCACCTGTAACCTAACTGTGAAGATAAACAGTGCCTTTATCAACAGCTGAGGTACAGATCCTAGTGCCAAACAGAGCTGACTTAAATTCTCAACACTACCACCTTAGGATTGTAAGCTTACCAAGTTTACATAGGTTTTAAAGATCAGTTTGTTCATTTGAAAAATGGTCAAAAAAATAGTACACAATCTCAGTCAGGCAGTGACTTCAGCAGTCCCTTGACTTGCATGGGAAATCCCCTGAGTGTATGTTCTGGGACCTCACTGAGCATGCTGGGTGTGCACACACATGCCTGAGATCCAGACTGACTAAGGCTGGCTGTGTAATGTGTTATGAAGACCCCGCTGGTGTCTCTATTTCTCTGTCTCTCTGTCTCTCTCTATGTCTCTCTCATGGAAAGAAGAAATAATATACTTTATAAAATAAGACAGTATGCAATCCAAAGGCCTACTGTCAGGCCTAAATCAGATAATAAGATGCCAACTTCGGAAGGCTCTTTATAAAAAGTAGTTTTCAGGCCAGCCCATGAAAATTCCTTTTTTTTTTTTTTTGAAATTTTTATTTTGCACATTTCTCCCCAGACCTGTTGATCAAAATATCTTTAACAGATAACACAACACCTCCCCATCCCATCAATGCTCTACTTCTGTATCCCTTCTCATGGTAGGTAAGACTGCTGGATCCCACATGGCCAACTTGGCAGTTTGAGTCCCAGACCTCATGGCTTGAAAGACACACAGGGCACATGTGTGTGTGTGTGTGTGTGTGGGTGTGTGTGGGTGCGCACAAAATTCTCACACTGGACACATGTGCCTGCGTGCCCAAGATGGAGGAGAAGAGATTGCAGCATGGCCATCCCTCCTGGGGAGTGATTTCTCACTGTCTCTCTTTCTCTTTCCAGCAAGTGAATGTGCTCTATAGCAAAAACTAACTAAATACATACATAAATAAATAAAAGTAGTTTTCATTCGAGAACTCTTGCATTTTTATTATAATTTGTATACCCTAGAATTGTGTTCTCAATTCAAGAGCTGTTCAATAAACTTGCTGACTCTCAGTTACTCTTCAGTCTGTATGTCCTCTATACATCCATAGAGGATGTCCCACTAGTCAAACCATTTCTCTGAGTTTGAGGAACCTATTTTTGAAGCAAAAAAGTAGCATGTTTTTCACAGAAATTAAAATATCTTGAGTCAAACTACCTGAACAACAAAAAGCTCACTAATGTGGGTCTAATGTGATCACGGTATCAATATGAGACTACAAGTTGGGACATCAGTGCCAAGCTTGTTATGTAAAGCGTGGTGACATAAATGTTGCATATTAAATTTTACAACAATACTTCTTTGTTAGAAGACAGACCAAATCAGAAGTGTGTTGCTTGCCAGTTTGCCAAAATATTATAGTATAGGTGAAAAGAAGGCACAACATTAAGTACACTGGAATCGAAGATGCTTTTGTTTCCAGCTGAATGATGGTCATGATACATCTGTCTGTATTGATGTTTTAATTCTAAAGGCAGCTTTGTAGTCAGGAATGGAAATGGAGGGTGTTTTTTAGTTTCCAATTACCTGCTATGCTTTTAAAAGCAGTAAGCCTGTTCATAAAAAACTGTAAGCAATTTCTCTCTACTGGGTTCTCCCACACATCGTTTTGTAAAGTATTTAATGTGAAAATAAAGTAAGAATTCTTTCAATAATGCTTTTCTTTTAAGTTCAGAAAAACACAAAATAAGTTGTTATATGTTTTACATATTTTTTATTTTATTCTTTTAGATGAGGAGACCACATTTTTCTCTTGCCCTCCTACATATCAAGAACTAATGCCTCACTAAGATTACATGGAAACAGTCTTTCTTCATTCCTAGATGAAGTGCAAAGGGCTTTATTGAAATGACTTCAGGAGAAAAAATCATAATCTTCACTTTATTTAAACTGTATTTAACTCATTTTGCATATATCACTCTAGAAAAAAGTACTTGCCTATAGATATAACCCAACACTAACAATCCTTATGGAGACATGAGGATGAAATGCCTAGAAGTTAATCTGTTATTAACACCAGTTTTTATAGATCCATTTCAATTGTTTGGCCTAGAGAAGCTTTAGCATCTGCTCCTTTTAAAAGAAAAGACATAATAAAACTTCCTACTTCAGAGTGCTTTCTACCTGTAAGATTTGATGATAACCACAAATATAAGCTGGTTTTACTTCACAGACTCATTGAGTTTTAAGTATCAAATATTTTATTCCTATATTACAGATGATGAAAAAACATAAAGTGAATAAACTTTCCTAAGGATACACAGCAAGTTGATGGAGAAACTTAGACCTGAACTAAGATGTAACTAGAGCTGACTTTACATTTAGTGACACAAAAAATCTAATGTAGATTTCAGAATTTCACTTAAAATGCCTGGTATTATTGATCCTTTTGCCCTCTTTTATAAACTAAACGAAAGAGGCATAGTATAACAAGAATTTAAGTAGAATATTGTATTCATATTTCACCATTCCTTGTTATAAGCTCTGCTTAGGTTTTCCATTATGAGAGCTGAGTTACCTTAGCTACAAATGTCTCTTATTCCGTAGGGCTTTTAGTGTGGGTGTATATGTAGGGGTGGAGGAGAAATGCATTCAATTGAACACAACTGCTAAAGTTTTGTTGGAATTGGAGCTGCATCAATATCTCATAATGATCATATTAAAACCTATTAAAATCACCTCATAGAAGAGAATGTCCACTAAATGAGCTTATTTATACTGATTTACCAAATAATCACATTTATTAGGAGAGACAGAAAGTAATACATGGGTTTAACACTTAAACATCATTTGATTACCTATTACTTTGTGTATATATAGCACACTCAACTCACATTCTATTTAAGTAGATTTGTGTTCATGAGCTTGGTCAAATTCTATTTATAGTAAATATCTCTGGCTTCTGAATTGGAAAACAGGGTATATGTCGGGAAATCACAAAGCCCTGTGACTTATAGTAGCTCCTGGAATTATCTTCCAGGGAAGGATTATGATTAATGATCTAAAACCATGGATCTCATACTCTCCAAAGTCTTTTAAGAGAATAATTGGTCCAGAGACATTCAAGATCCAAGACCGCTAATGACTTTCCATTAACTTTGATATTTTACAAATATTTCCTTATTTGTGGAAAAATATAGAAATATTTGCCTCATATTACATTTCATTCATTAAGACCTCATTACATTTGTAATATCTATTTTTTACAATATTATTCTTTGTGTAAATATAGTTTGTGGAGTAGAGCAGAGTACTATTTTTGTACAACAAATAGTTCAGTCCCCCAATGCACCAATTACTCCTTCTAGGACAACATAATAAGATACAGATGAGCTGCTATCCCACATGCACTGGAATTTGTACTATAGGAGAAAAATGAAAAAAATATAAACAGGGGTAGTTATACAAGAAAGGAATAGAGCTGCCCCCTGTCTATTTTACTGAACTCCTTATTTGAAATACAGTGACTAAACTTGCAGCATTAATCCAATTATTTATTTAATTATAAGTATAACAAAACAATTTAGGTTCTTCCTTTCTTCCTTTCTTTCTTCTTTCCTTTTTTCCCTTTCGTTTTTCTCTCTTTCTTTGTTTCTTTTCATTTTAGAAATTATCTTTAATAAAATGCTCAGTTTTAAAATATTTGTTTACAGAAGTAAGCATGTGCTTATTGCTGCTTAAGTATTCCAGAATGAAAATTCAAGTATGTAGCTAAAGATACAGATAATCATTCCTAAATATGAAGATCATAAGTCTTAATCTTATTTGAGGGTATAAATTACCCTTCAAAGATAGTTTTAAAAATCCATAGAAGATACACATGATGTTATTCTTCTTCATTAAGATCACAAAATATGGAATCCTTAGGTACCAAGCCTTATGCACTAATAGTGCTTTACTGGTGTAGACTGAACTTCTTTGTAACTTTGATTTAGATAAGAGTTTTCCTGCCTAAATCTAACTTCCTGCAGATTTGTCACTTGGAGGGCCCTTCTGCTTCTCCTATAGAAACAGTTCTCTAAACCAACACTCAATTCTTAGGCTCCTAACATAAAAACTACTTACGTAGGGTGCAGCAGTCAAGCTAGGCAACTTAGTCACCTCCTCACCACCTCTGTCTACAGTAGGATATTTTTAACAAATTAAGCAGCATGAGATTATGAGTTATCTGAAGCAGAAAACAGCAGATGGGAAGGCATATGCTTTTTTTCCAGACACACACTGGCTTTCTGGACTTACAGAGTCAGCAATCACTACCTTGGTGAAGGCACAAAAAGCCTGACCCATAACTCTCCTATAATCTAGATATGTTCACTGCAATAGCTGTCAGCTCATGGGCACATTGAATGCATACATGTAAATATTAGAAATTAAGAAAGTTCAGCAATTAACTTGCAGCATGATATGAATATATGGAGTACAGTAGAAATGACTGTAAGTTCCCCTTTTATTCTTTATTAGAAATTGTTTTTCATAGGCTGTTTCAGTTAAGATTCTGTCAAAGAAGCAGAACTACCATGACCGATATGAAAAACTGGAGGTATTATAGGGATTAGACATTACACACTCATGGAAGACATTCAACTGTAACATATGTTGACAGCTTGAAGTTTCCATAGATCAAAAGAGACAGTAGTCAAGGAGGAAAGATGGACAGAGGTATTGGAAAATAATGACAAAATGACACCCATAAGAATAAACTGAAACTACTTCCAATCTCAATGACCTGGGTAACTTAGAGAAAAAGCTGGTGCCCTCACCATGAAGCTGCACAGGTCTTGGTCCAAGGTTAAGAGAAGCTGAAGGAAGAAAGTTCTAGTGGAAGCAGAGGGAACTGTAGGCTTGGATCATCAAAACAATCAAGAAGTTCAGTGACAATCTGCACAAACTTTAGTGGTGTCTGGTGTCTTATAACAACCTTAAGCTTATAAAGGTTAATGCCTCACTTGTACTTTGCAAACTCAACCAAACTTTTCTTTTGGCCAAACCTAGCCTGACGTGCCATAAAGAGAAGGAGACTCTGGGAAAATTTTTGGCTTAATCATGCTGACGTAGCATAAAATAACTAGAGTTCACCCTTGTTTAATTTAAATTCATACAATAACCTTTATCTATATTTTACCTGCATATGAAAAACATTAATAAAATTATATATTGGCCTAGTCTGATGCAATCATCCATCATACAAATAAAAATTTGACTCTCCCGAATAAGGAATGAAATCTCCTATGCTATTTTAACCTACTGGGATTGTTCAGTCCTCTTTTATCTAAATCACACACATGCTGCTTTTTGGTATCCTGTGATAGAAATACTGAGATAAAATTAACCATTACTGATATCGTGTTAGATAGTATGAAAATAGCATAGAAATAAGTAGAAAAAAAGTGGCTAACATAAGCAGACTTATTTATTTTTTCTAAATCTATTATTATTATTAAAATTTGCTATAGGGCATGCACACTCATCAAAGAGAGAGAGAGAAGAAAAAGTGAGAAAGCAAGCTGCCAAGTTTGGGACTCAAACCACACTTGGCTATGTAGGAGTCCATTGCCTTAACCACCACACCACCTGCTTGCCCTGAAAATTAATTTTAAAAACAGGAATTAGAGACCAGAAGATGGCATAATAGTTAAGTTGCTGGACTCCCTCATAGTCGACTGTCGTTCAAGGCCTGGACCCAATAGCTTAAAACCCTTGGCAGGCACATGTGCGTCTGTGTCCAAGATCCCAAGTGGACAATAGAGAAGGGATTGAGCATGACTATCTCCCCTGGGGAGTGATTTCTCTCTTTCTTTCTCTGTCTCTATCTCACCAGTGAGTGCATGCACCTTATAGCAAAAATCTCTCTCTTTCAAAATTAAAAAAAAAGACAGAGAGAAAGTAATGGGACCAACAGGTGGCTTAGTGGTTAAAGCACTGGATTCCCACATAGTTGACTCTGGTCAAGTCCTGGAACTGGCAGCTTGAAACTCATATTGTGTGTGTGTGTGTGTGCCCAAAATCCTGAAAGGAGAATGGTGGAGAAGGGACTGCAGTGTGGCTATCTTCTTGGGGGCGGTGATTTCTTGCTTTCTGTCTCTCTTTCTGGTGAGCACATGCATGCTATAGCAAAAATCTTTCTCAAAAAAAAAAAAAAAAGTAAAAGTAAAAGAAAAAAAAGGGACGGGAGAGTAATAATTACATTTACATTTCATAATTATTCAACTGGTCAGATGTTTATAGCTGATATTTATAACTTCTACTACTCTCTACCCCATATTCCTTTTGTTTTTACCAAATTCCTTAGCTAGTAACTATTTGCTACTAAGATGGAGGACCTTTCATCCCCAAAGGATCCAGGCCAATAACAGCCCTGCCTGTACCACATTATATAGTTTTCTGAAAACATTTATAAGACGTGGAAGTAATAAATGATACCACAGAGGATATCATGCCTTTAAAAGATACCCCTACTTTCCCCCATTTTTAATAGTAAAGCAATTTTCCCTGGATAGTGTGGATTCATCTTTCCAGCTAGTATTGTAACCCTTCCATTTGCCTCTTGATCATTGACCTGAAGAGAGAAAGCAAAGAGACCCATCAACAAAGCATCAGAGACAAAGGTTTCAGGGGAAAATCAATTTTTATTATTGTATCACTAGAGGAATAATGAGAGAATTCTGTATATATCATCTGTCTCCTAGACATGAAAGAAGCAACATGATAATGGTTTCCAATTTAGAACATATGCCATATTCTACAGGAATTATCCAGTCCCTCAAAATGACACTCAGCTGGCAGAGACAATCTTCAAGCTATCTACTTCTGGATAATGAGGAACATGTTAAAATTAGTGAATTCCATAAGCGTGGACCTGTTGTTACATTTTATTTGTTGGCTCTGGTCAGAAGCAATGCTGTGTGGAACACCCTAATGGTGAATGAGGCATTTTAAAGTACACTGGTAATGGTTTTGACAAAAGCACTGCAGGTAAGGAAAGTAAATTCATTCCAGATTAAGTGTTTGTTTCAGTGAGAAAAACATTTTGACCATTCCACATTGAAAGTGTTCAAATATAATCAACTTATCACCAAGTAGATGGCCAATGACTCCAGAGAGTGTTGCCATATTAGGGACTCAAGGTTAGGAACCGATGCTGACAGATTGGGCCTGCATCAGTGCAATAGCCAGACTGGCTTTGAAGCATGGAAGCCCATGGTGCTTATTCTATGCATAACTTCCATCCTTCCTACCATGACTACTCATAAGCCAAGAATGGCTAGGAATAAAAGCTGACTGATACCCGCTAATGTGATGACTTTGTACATTGTAAGATCCTCTTTGATGAGCATTTACATAGGATATACAAAACTCTTCTATTTTTTGTCCACTAGAAGAAATATTTTTTACATATTTTTGTCTATAACTCCTTATTACTAAACTTCCCATTACACTAATTTCCAACCTTCTGATTATCTTTAAACAAAACCTTTGGCTTCCAATTATGAGTCAGTGTAGATCTACAACTCAGCCATACTAAATAAGAAATAATTGGCATTATAATTCAATTATAGGGGTTTGACAACTCTTGAGTCTGTGTATAGGACAATGAGAAGTCTTAGAGGAAATCCTCTGAAAACTCAGCAGTCCTCCTCAAAACCATAAAAATTCTTAAGAAAGGGAAGACTTCTTTCTCACAGAGAGGAGGAAGGGCTCTTTCTACTATACTAGCAAAGGATGCCTGAAAGAATTGGTTCAGCCAATGTGAAGAGCAATATGGAGGCTCCTTAAAAACCTACAAATAGAACTACCATATGATCCAACAATTACACTCTTCAGTATCTACCCAAAGGATAGGAGAATGCTCAGAGAAGTGCATGCGCATCTATGTTTATTGCAGCATTATTTACAATTGTTAAGACATGGAACAAATGAATGAATTGGAAAAGCATGGCACACACACTTAAGGAGGAAAATAGAGAAGCAGGACATTTGTTGGACACAAAAATGGGTTATAATCTGATGATAATGTGTTTAGTATCCTTAACTGTATTGGTGTAAAGTTAATCATGCTGGATAAATTCAACTTAAAAGCAGAGTAATGTATAGTTATTAAACATATAAAATAATAAAAAAGAAAAAGAACTTAGGAATACAGTTTCTCTATCTTTATATTTTCTGACATAGCCACAACCATCTGCAAGGCGCATTATAGACAGACTGTCCAAAACCACAGACATTGGCAAAAGACACCAGGTCTTCCAATGGAAACAATGCAAGCAAGGAAAGAATGGGAAGATATACTGAGAGTGTTAAAAAAATAAACAATTTCAACCAAGATTATTAAACCCAGCAAGATTATCCTTCATATGGGGAAATCCAAAGGGATTTGCCAACACCAGACTAGCTCTTCGCTCTTCAAGAAATTCTGAAGAGAGTGCTGTACCAGAAAAACTAAAAAAAAAAAAAAAAAAAAAAAAAAAAAAAAAAAAAAAAAAAAAAGGTACATACAGAAATAAGAGAATTTTAAAAAAAGAAATAAAATTGCCAATTTAATGGTTGCGACAAGCCCAGAAATATTGATAATAACATTAGATACCAATGGATTAAATTCTCCAATCAAGAGACACAGACTGGCTGAATGGATAAAAAAAACAGAAACTCTTTATCTGTTACCTACAAAAAAAATGCATTTCATGGATAAACACATTCATAGACTAAAAGTGGAGGGCTGGAAAAAGGCATTGTATGCAAATGTGAACCAAAAAAGAGCTGGAGTCATGATACCAATTTCAGACAAAATAGACTTTAAAACAAAAATTGTAAGAAGAGACAAAAAGGGCATTATAAAGGAGGTGCAATTGTTTTTCAATCAACGCCTAAATCTAACAGAAGAAACACAATGAGCTAAGGATTCAAAAAGCAAATCTGAAGTTTATTGTGTAAGGTTGGGAGGAAGAGTGAGGACAAAGTAGACTCATGAAGACAAAGCAAAACCATGTCTCTCACCAGCTTCAACATCAACAATACAGACATCTTTGAAAGAAGCTAGAGACTTGCCATGCATTCCAGTTTTGTCTAGGATTCACAGAAGCTGCATGAGGGGATCTAGATAAGAGCTTAATTAACCTTAGGTCTGGCCATCACGATGAAAGAGCAAATCGACCACAATCCATTCAAGCTGCCACAATGCCTTGTGCTCAGAATCAACTTTCCAAGTGTAAAGACTGCTGTTTCACTTCTCTCCTTACAAATATCACTCCAGCTTTTCTGATGGCTATCCTAATCCAGAAATTTATAGAAGAAGGAACATAGTTCTGGTTTAGCTAGAGTGACACAGAAGAAAACCACCATGTTTGTTTTTCAAATGTGTTCAGTAATCTTCCTTACCATTTCAAGTGTATGAGATGATTTAGTACATTTGCTAAAGGAAACCTTAAGATCTGTCGTATAGTATTTCATGGGAGAAAAAGGGACTATGTGGAAAGGAGAGAAAAAGTGAGAGAAATGAAGACATTGCCTCCCAGGTTTCTACTTTCTTTCCCCATAGGTCATTTTATTTTATTTCCCATTTTTGCATAATCATGTGATTACCTGTTTTATCCTGGCCCTTTTTACTTGGCAGGTTCGAATAAGCTTTTATTCCAAGGCCCAGCTGTGTTGGCATGCCAGTAGCACAATTCTTTGCAATACTGAAGACTATATGAAAAATAGGGGTTCAGTTAATATGTATCTACCAGGTGCACACAGGCGTCCCTGTGATCCTAATTGGCTGAGAAGGGCTGGGGGTACGGATCATAGTATGAGACCCTGTTGAGGGTGCTTGTCTTCCTCTCTCTCTCTCTCTCATGAAAAAAAATTAATTATTCCAATTATTCCAAATACACTCCATGATCTTGACTAAGACACTAACCATAATTGAGCTATCATGTATATACTGCATTTTCCTCTTCTTTATTGTCCCGGAAGCTTAATGCCAGTCTTAAGTATGAGTTTTCTCAAACTGGAGAGAGAAAACAACAACAAAAAAGTTCTTAAATTCCTATAAAATTCTATCCAACATGGGGGTGGGGAGGGAAGGGGTATTTCAGAGCTTTAGAGGAGAAGAAAAATCTTTTATATATATGAAAACTTATTTAATTTTACTCATCAATTAATAAATTTTTGAAGTAACAAATTAATAGATGAAAATAGTATTAGTTTTGTTAAGCATATAAATGTCAATTCATTTCAGAAATTTATAAGTGCAAATAAATATTTTTATTTTAATGCTAAGAATATTATATACAGCCTATTGAAATTATCTTTTGTGAAATTTTCTTCATCTGTTCTCTCATAATTTTTTATCTATTCTAGTCTCCTATGCTTTTTGTCCTTTCTTTTCTTCTATTTTTGTTGTGTATTCTCCAGAGGGTGACTCTTAAAGGATGATGACTCTTAGAGGATGACTCTTAAACGATGCCACTTTTTCAATCCATTCATCTATTTGTGGACATTTGAGTTGGTTCCATGTCTTAGCAATCGTGAATAATGTTGCAATAAACATGGATGTATAAGTGCTTTTCCGGCTGAATGTTCTTCTGTCCTTTGGGTAGATACCCTGGAGTGGAATTGCTGGATCATATGGTGGTTCTATTTGAAGGTCTTTGAGCAACTTCCATATTGTTCTCCACTTAGAAATTTTTATGGACACTAGAGACAAAGTGGAAGGAGAGTGTGGAAGAGGAATAGCATGGGAAATGAAATCTTGGCAGGGGGGCAATAGAGAAGTAAGACATTTGTGGGACAAAGATATGGTTTATTATCTGTGGATGAGGATATGCATATTGTTCTCTACTGGGATGGATAGAGGTATATATCATGCTTGGTAAAGGCTCTTTTAAAATCTAAATGATGCATAGCAATTGAATTTATAAATAATAATTATTATTATTATAAAAGAAAAAAGAACAATAACATACAAAAAGAAGAATCTAAGCTCTTAAATCACCTTATTTTCACTAACGTTTTCAGTAGTGTTTCAAATGCAAATGCAAATATCATATCTTCCTTTTCAATGTGTGCTAAGAAAATATAACCTCAAATTGAGTGAGGTGGTTATGATTTTGAGATTCTAGTATTTACATGGTGAAATACTAAAGGAACATGAACTAAAACTGTCTTATGCTGCCTGTTTCCTGCAATGTAAAATAATATTAATAATTTTATCTTTTTCACTAGTTATAGAACACAAGCATTAACTTGAAAAAAGAAGGTCTTATAAAATGTTTAAATTCAGTTAAAACTTCATGTGATTAGAAATAATTTCATGGTCTGAAAGTAGCATTACTCAAACTTCTAATGACCAAATTCATTATAAGGGCAGTGGGTACACGAGAATGCTAGAATGAGAATTGAATGGAATTGTAAGCATAATGTAAAATACAGTAAATTGCTTTGATTAGAGTCATGTTTAAAGTGAGACCAGTTGATGGTGTAATGGCTACGTTACTGGACTCCCATGTAGCTGACGGCGGTTCAAGTCCCGGACCTGGTGGCTTAAACTCATGCCAGGCACATGTGTGCGTGCCCAAGATCCCGAGAGAATGGAGGAGAAGGGGACAATCCCCTCTGGGGGGTGATTCTCACTTTCTGTCTCTCTCTCTCTCTGTCTTTCTGGCTTGTGCATGTGCCCTATAGCAAAACTTCGCTTTTGTGTGTGCCCCATAGCAAAAATTCTCAAAAAAAAAAAAAAAAAAAAAGAAAGTTATGTTTAAAGTGTCAGCCTATGACAGGGAAAAAAAGGCAAGAAATTAGCAATTAAGTGCATACTAAAGTAATACTAATAAATCAAGCAACCTAAGTATTAATTTAGCCCTGAACTTATTAATATAAGGCATTATGTTAGAATCTATTAAAAAAAAAAAAGCCCTGGGAGAGTTCTTGAGTTCTTGCCTTCAAGCTGACTCTAATCCTAACATGGATCTCGAACAAAATACACTGTAATGTGATCCTTTTCTAAACAATACTTTTTTAGCTGGAAGATCCCCTTATCTGCTTTAAATTTTTAAATTCATGTAATTTTCACTGAAGATAAGATACCTCTTCTATTCTGTGTCAGAACAAAGTCTTAAGTTTTGTTTGCTCTTTGCTATAAAGAAGTTAGAAATCAACTATGTGAAAACACCTCAGATTAGAATTTGTTTTTTTAAAAAAAGATTTTCTGTTTCCTGAAAGAATTCAAAGGACCTCAAGCCTCAAGATAAAAGGAAGTGGTTTCTGTGTAAACAGTTGTGTCTCAGAGAAGCATATCCAGACTTGGTTTCTGAAATCTCGGTGCTAACAAAGTAACATCACTGGCCTTTGATGATTTAGGACAGTCAGTACATTTGAATTGACTGAAACCAGCACTACCTTCAGCATCCTCCTCTTAAACATAAAAGGCTCTTTATTAGCTCTGCTTGATGAGGTCTGAGATAACTCAAGGGTTCAGCTGGCTTAGAGACCTCTTGGTTCTGGACCTGTTGCCCGTACTTTTACTAAGCAAATTTTTAGCACAAATTAAGTGTTAGATACACACCTTCCATTGCTACTAACAGGAAATTAAAATTCTCAGTCTTGGGATATTCCAGATAATAATTTGTAGTATGCTTATGTTTCTGTACACCTGAAACAAACCAATGTTGAATGTAAACTTCTGGTATAAAAATTTATGTATGGCTGGGCCGATGAATTTCCTAAGCATTGTAAGATACAGCAGCAGTGGGAAACTGAGAGGGAAAGAAAATTGCATTGTGTTAAAATATAAGGATGGTGTCAGATATAAGAGGCCCAAAGACTCACATAAGTGTTAAAACATTGCTTTTGTGTGTGCTTGGAGAATAGTGTGTAGTATCCTTCAGATTTTTACTATTTGCACTGTTTGGAGTTGATTTATGTTCATATGTTATTTCAGTGTGGTTATTCTTTTAAAGCAAAGAAGTGAAAAACTCCTGATAGAATCAACAACATCAGTACAGCAAGTTTTGCTTTTTGTTCAAGTATACTGTATACTATCTTACCAACATAATGTAGATTCTAAAGGGAATTTAAATATAGTGTAAATGTAACAAATTCCCTGACCTTTAAAGAGCTTACAAACATGATAGACAATTAAGGTTAATAAATACCAAAGGGCAAATTAAGAATAATCAAGAACCAAAATGTGTGGTCTGAGAACACACGTGCTTTCCTCAGGAGAGGTTTCCAGTAGAACATGGGCTTTGAAGTTTATAAAGATGGAAGGCCATATCAAAGATGACTGAGATCTACATATTAACTCCCTTTTGGAGTTGTTATGTCACAGTATCAAAATGAGCAAAAGCAGAGGAAGACTCATGCAAGAAAATGTCCCAGCAAAAGGACAGGACAAGAGGTCGTGATATAGATGTCATGAGCTGACCCATGAGAAGGCTCCAGATTTGCACACAAAGACCTCCCTGAGTACACTGGACATGTGCGTGTGCCCATGATCCAGAGCTGGATGAGGCTAGGGGGTAGATCATGGCATCAAGACCCTGTTGGGGATGACATCTCTCTGCCTTTCTTGCCCATGGAAGAATTAAATGGATAAATTAAACAAAAAAAAAAGATGTAAGAAAGAAAGGCACGCACAGGCTACTGGTCCCCACATCCAAGTTTCTGATTCAGTCAACCTGGGCATAAGAATTTGCATTTTATTGGGAACCAGCAGTTAGCGTAGTGGCTATGTCGCTGGACTCCCACGTAGTCGACCGCAGTTCGCGTCTCGGACCCGGTGGCTTAGATCTCACGCCGGGCGCGTGTGCGTGCGTGCCCAAGATCCCGAGAGGAGAATGGAGGAGAAGGGATTGCGGCATGACCATCCCCCCTGGGGGGTGATTTCTCACTTTCTGTCTCTATGTCTCTCTCTGTCTGTCTGGCGAGCGCACGCGCCCTATGGCGAAAAAACCTCTCCAAAAAAAAAAAAAGAATTTGCATTTTATCAGGTCTCAGATGACGCTCATCCTGTTGGTCTGGGTACCACACTGAAAACTGCTGAGCTGAACCAATGTCTTTGCTTATCTCCTGGTCTTGTCCTTACCTGCTTTATCCACTCTATTATGTTTTCACCTGAGAACACTCTCTCAATTCATTTGCATGAGAGTTCCAATCTCAAACTCTGCTTTTAAGAAACCTGATGTAAAACAATAATCTATGCTACATTAGATCTATAGGACTTTAAAAGATTATCTGCGTATGCCTGTATACATGATAGAAAGCAGGATGAGGACCCTAAAAAATAAAATGTATCATCAAACTTATTCAAGGCTACAGGTGCTCTTTGTACAAATGAGTAACATTAACAATAGTAACCCAGGTTTTTACTAATTTAAGTTTCTTCTTTCTGGAATTGCTTTTTTAAGAGGTACCAGCACCAGTGCACTGAAGTATCTAAGGAGAAGAGGGGAAGAGTAGATAGGAGCAATAGCCTCTCGCATTTGTGTTAACCCTGTTAGAAGGATCACAAAGCACTGTTACAGGTGACTGTTTCACAGCGCTTTTTGAAGGTGTTCTTGCAGAAATTCTATAAGCCTCATTTTCTCAATCCGGGAGACTAATCATGGTAAGAACACAGAAAAGTCGCTCCACTACTCACAAAATTCTCCTTTCCTCTAACAACTAAACCATTCTTCTTGGTTCAGGTTTGAATCTTCCCTTTTAATCTCACGTTGAGTTGTCAGAGTCTTTCATTGCTTATGTAAATTTATTTTTAAAGGACTAATGTTTCTGATTTATCTAAGTCTCCTTGAGATTCAGGATGGGAACTGATACATAGCTTTATTTCTTTGTAACAGAAGCTGAACTTTCTAGCTTTTCATACATAAAGAATTAATTTTGGAACTAGCAGTTGGCATAATGGCTATGTTGCTGGACTCCCATGTAGTTGACCACGGTTCAAGTCCCGGACCCGGTGGTTTAAACTCACGACAGGCATGTGTATGTGCGTGCCCAAGATCCTGAGAAGAGAATAAAGGAGAAGGGATTGCGGCATGGCTATCCCTCTCTGGGGTGGGGGGGGCAGTGATTTCTCTCTGTCTGTCTCTGTCTTTCTGGCGAGCGCACATGGCTTAAAGCAAAAAACCTCTCAAAAAAAAAAAAAGAATTAATTTATACTGATGTACCTGGTTAAAATAAAATCCAGATATCTAGATATAAAATGAGAAGATAAAGCACTATGTTTTAAACATACACATGCACAAAATTATATATATTAAACATATAATTGCATATTATATATAGTTATAATTTATGTGTGTGTATATATATATATGTATCAATCACATAAGTAATTCCTAGAATTCCAAGCTATTTTCCCTTATCCTCTTGGATCTCAGTGCCATCTTCAATAAGTAAAACATAAGTTTTCTATCCTGAAAGGCAGCTCACTATGACTGTCTCAAGAAAATATCTACTACTCCCAAGATATTTTTCACTAAGGTATTTTTCTAGGTTCCACACATACATGAAATTATGAGGTATTTTCCTTTCCATGTTTGGTTTATTTCACTTACTATAATGTCTTACTGGTTCATCCATGTAGCAGCAAATGACCGTATCACCTTCATTACCAACGGCAGGAAGGGGAAGAGAATAGGGAGAAATAGGGCAAAGAATACAAACTTGTCATTAAATGAGTAAGTCTAGAGGTCTAGTGGACATCAGGAAAATTGCAGGTAATAATATACCTTATTACACACTGCAGATTTGCTAAGACCATAGATTTTAGGATGCTCTCGCCATCAAAAAAAAAAAAGTAACTATGGAAAGTAATAAATAAGTTAAATTTTTTTTTCTGTTGTAGTCATTTCACTGTGATATGTGTGTGTGTGTGTATGTATCAGACATTGTTGAACAACTTAAATATATACAAAAAAAAATTAAATGACTATCTTAAGCCAAAGATAGCACTTTAAAAAAGAGAGAGAAGGCCCTTTCCATAGCATAGTGGTTAGAGGAGCAGGATCCCACACTGCCAACCGTGGCTTGATTCTTGATCCTAGTGACTTGAAGAAAATACTAGGTGAATGTGCACGTGTGCTCAAAATCCCAACAGGTTGGAGAAATTGAGGGGAGGGGATTGTGGCATGACTACACCCCATTGAAAAGTGCATTCTCCCTCTTTTTTGCTGTCTCTGTCTCTCTTTCTCTAACTGGTGAGTATGTTCACCTTTGTCTTCAAAACAATAGAAAGAAAAAAGAGAGAGAAAGAGCAATAGCTAACATAGGAAATCTGTAAATCTCATATATCAAGGACTGTTAGAAATTACCTTCTTCTACATTAAGAAAAGGTACAGAGAAGAAATGGGCTCATATGGGCTATGGAGGAATGACAGAAACAACATCCTTTTAAATTTAGTTGTCCTTTTTAAGACTATGCTGGGAACCAAGACCAAGTTAAACTCCAAATTAATTCACATATATTTGGTTGCAGAACTTTTACAACTCAAAACCACTTCTCCTTGGGGAAAAAAGTAGTCTCTATTGCTACTCTAAGAAATCCACTAAAATCAGTAAGACACGCTTGGTACAAGCTAAAAGGGTCCTCAGGACTGAAGTAAGCATATAATTCAGAGAATGATTACATATAATTACATTTTCATCATCTTTAAGCCTTAGCCAGAAATGGAAGACCCCGGCATCTATGACATTTGAAGGTTCTAATCAGGTAAAACTAGACTAATTCTTTTGAATAATCTGCTACATGAAAGAGAATAGTTTCACTACTTGTGACATTTAGCAGTTTTTATGTCTTCACCACCACCAGGATTTCTGCCCTTATTGTTTAAAATTAATTTGTGATCGCATACTCCATTTATGTAGTAAAAGTTTAATAGATCAATATGTCCATACGAAGGTTAAAAATTCTATAAATTAGAATTTATAGAAGTAGTTAATAGAATAAAAATACATGTTTGATAAAATATTATATCAATGAATAATTATTTTTTAATTTTCACAAAGCTTGTGGAAAATCTTCGTTTTCCACAATAATGTGCATGAACACAAGCACAAGACTTTAATCTTAACAATGTCAGACTTTGCAAGTGGTGTAAGTCAGCATCATGCTGCTTTATCTTATTTTATCTTTCAAAGGTTGGTTTGAAGAGGCTCTATTTTGTCTTATTGAATTACACTTAAAATCTAATTTTATATAATCTCAAAGATTATGCTATGTTAACCTGTGGCATTAAAGGGAGAAAAACTGGGAATAAGTTATAAAAAAAATGAGGAAGTAACTTTAAACATCAACTTTGTTCTAGCTGATGGGGGGAATAATTTGATGTTCCAGGTTACCAGTGCAGTGAAAACACATTTTATGTTCATCTTGAACATTTTTTTACAAAACAAATGTAGGAAAATACAGATTTTTTTCCTTTTAAAGAGAAGGATCAAGGAATAAGATCTATTGGCTAGGCAGGAAATAGGCATTATTAACTTGCACCATACGATCATCTGGTCTAAATTTCATCAACTGTGATTAAAAAAACCTATAATTTAAAACTACATTCATTTTATTTCATGTTGCTTATATTTGCTTTTATTTTGTATTTATTGCTATATACGTATGTGAAACAAAGACTTGGTTACCTGTGTTTCTAATGAATTTATCCATAGGCAGGCTTAGAAAATCTCTACAGATACATAAAAGGCCCTGCTAACACTTTATTCCTCCTAGAATTTTAAGAATACAAGAAGATTCTTCATTACAAATTTGGCTTTGTATATAGGGTTCAATAAGGATGAGTGGAGAACTGTTGATATCAAAAGAAGAGGAGAATGTGATGGAGTCAATCCAGACCTCACCTTTTTCTGGCTGAGCACATTTTTATTCCTTCAATAAACCCAACTATAATGATGGTTCTTTACCTAGTGGCTGTGAAATCTTCATGTGAAGACTTCATAGTAGTATATTCTATCTTTCATATTCATAGTTAATAAAATGGAACATAATTAGCTTGTGTGAAAAAAAAACCTTGTTAAAATTGTCTAAACTTTAAACTACCATTTAGAAATGAATTCTTAAGCCATATGTAATGTCAAAAATAGCTAATTGTGAAAGTGATGACATTTTAATGCAGCTCATAACTTTGTTATTTTAGGAGATATTTGAATATTTTCAAGATAATAGAAATATGTCTTCCTGACAAGATTATGATTTTATAACTAGACACATATATTTTGTTTAATTCTAATGATGGGTCGTAATGGATAAAAACTAATATTGCTGACATATATTATTTTCTGTCATTGTACTATTTCATTGGAAACATTGAAACCGAAATATTTAAAGATAAATAAATTTTATAATGTTCTCAGGAGATGTGATTTTTTTCAAACAATGTGAAATACTTTAGGATCTCTGCAAAATGTTAAAATAATCTTACTTAACACTCATGTATTAAATATTGACTATACAACAAGCAACGTTACAAGGATAAATTGGTGAAAATTTATGGTGTCTGCTTGCAAGAAATTTTCAGTTTAGTAAGAGATATCTTTTCTGACCACAATGGAATATAACTGAAAGTAAACAATAAGAAGAACTGTGGGAGAAATAAAAATACATGAAAACTATACAACATGTTCCCGTATGAATAGAGGGTCAATGAAAAAAAAATTTTTTGAGAGATTTTTGAGATAGGGTGCATGCGCTCGCTAGAGAGACAGACAGACAAAAAGCAATTAATCACCCCTCGGAGGGATGACCATGTTGCAATTCCTTCTCCTCTATTCTCCTCTTGGCATACATGCACACATGCCCAGAATGAGTTTTTCAAGTCACCAGGTCTGGGTCTTGAGCTGGGGTCAACTATGCGGGAGTCCAGAAATGTAATCATTACAACATCTGCTGGTCCTTCAATGATGAAATTGTTTTAATGAAATTTTTAAATTTTTTGAAAGAAATAAAAATAGAAATATGAGATACAAAAATGGATGAGATTCTGCAAAAGTGCTATTATGAGGGTGACTTGATAAAAAATAACTATTCCCGTCAAACAAACAAACAAACAAAACAATAACAACAAAAAAAAAAAAAACAGAAAGACAGCAAATAAGCAATGTAATTATGCATCTTTAGAAACTGGAAATGCAAGAGTAAAATAAAAGCAAAAGTATTAAAAGTTCTTGCTAATTCTTACCTTTCTCCCTACCCACATAGGACAAGCCAATTACCAGCTATCTATGTGAGTTCTAAGTGGCCCTTGTCTTTTTTTGCTTTAAATAATATTTTTCCTCTCTCTCTTTTTCAATTGTTTCTGTTTTGCTTTTTCTCTTTTTAAATTTGTTTCCTTTCCTTTTTTTTCTTTAACCTTTCTCACTTTTCTGCTCAGCCTTCACACACTGAGTTTCTAGACAGGTCTTGGTGCATGATAGCTAAATATCTGAATACATTTACAGTGAGATTAATCCACAATTTCCAGTGAACCTGCTACAAAAAGGGAGAAAGATGATACTGCTTAGAAAATGCAGATTGCCTTCTCTTGCATGCCTCTGAATGCTCAAATTTAACTCCTAAAACCGGGACAAAACATATAACCAATCTGATGACCAGAAACCACTGCAGAGGCACAAGAAATATGAGAAACCAAGAAAATATCTCTTCCCCATGGGAGAAGAATAACTAACTCCTTTTCCTCCACAGATGATACAAGAAAACTTGTAGAGATGTTAGATAAAGAATTTTAAATATTCGTACTGACAAAACCAACAGAGATGAAAGTAAAGGGAGACAATGAACTCCAGAAGATGCAGGAAGGAGAAGAGACAATGAGTTCCAGGAAGTGAGGAAGTTCTTACATATTCTTAAAGAGGAAATGCACGCCATAAAAAAGAATCAAATGGAGTTGTTAGGGATGAAGGTTGTAATACAGGAAATCAACACCTTCCTTGAAAGTATTAAAAACAGATTAGAGGGACCAGCAGTTAGTGTAACGGCTATGTCGCTGGACTCCCACGTGGTCGACCACGGTTTGAGTCCCAGATCCGGTGGCTTAAACTCACACCAGGCACGTGTGCATGCATGCCCAAGATCCCAAGAGGAGAATGGAGGAGAAGGGATTGCAGCGTGGCCATCCCCCCCTGGGGGGTGATTCCTAGCTTTCTAGCTCTCTGTCTCTCTCTGTCTGTCTGGCGAGCGCACGCGCCCTATAGCAAAAACCTCTCAAAAAAACAAAAAGCAGATTAGATCAAGCAGAAGATTGAATCTCAGATGTAGAAGATAGAACCTCTGACCTAGAAAAATTCACCATAAAGACTGTGAAAATAACCCCCCGAATAATATATGAGTTATACTAGGTACCATTAAAAGTCCAAAAATCTGGATAAAGGTGAAAAAACTGATAACGGCATTGATCATCTATTCCATGAAATCCTGAAAGAAAACTCTAAGCCTAGAGAGGGACTCAAATATCCAGACTCAAGAAATACAATGGACCTCCAATAGAATCAACCCAATAAGATCTTCTCCAAGGCATACCAAACCCAAATCGACCAAAACCACAGACAGAGACAAGATACTAAAATTGGCATGAGAGAAATGTCAAGTTACTTGCAAAGGATATCCCATCAGGCTAACATCGGACCGCTCATCAGAAACAATGCAAGCAAGGACAGAATGGGAAAATATATTCAAGGCGTTAAGTGAAAAAGAATTTCAATCAAGAATACTATACCCAGTAAGATTATCCTTCATATGGGAAAAAAAGACAAAAACATTTTCTTATCAACGAACCTGAAAAAATTTACCAACACCAGATCCGTTCTCCAAGAAGTACT
This sequence comes from Tupaia belangeri chinensis, assembly GCF_000334495.1. NCBI lineage: Eukaryota > Metazoa > Chordata > Mammalia > Scandentia > Tupaiidae > Tupaia > Tupaia belangeri. Next base: position 6,536,981 of record NW_006159555.1, on the reverse strand, counting down.
GAAGGGCATGCAAAGTCAGGAAAACTAGAGTCGGACACATAGAAATAAGAGTACAAAAAACAACCAAGAAAATGGCCAGCTTAATGGTAAGGACAAGTCCGGAGTTGAATGTTAACTTTCAGAGTTTAAACAGAAAGATCAGACCACAGTAACATGCAAATTCAATAGAAGAGAGATTAATTACATGAGACTGAACTGGTGAAACAGGATTTTATGACTTTTGACTCAAATATTACCAATTTTCTTCTATGCTTTGTTTTCCAGATTTAAGGATTTTTTTTTGTCTTTTTTTGAACTGTTGATAGTTTTGTCTACCCACTGTTGGAACTGAATCCTAACCTTTATCCTGGCTTTAAGTCTTAAGCAAATTTTTCTTAACATGCTTAGATTTTGATCTATTTAAACTAAAACTGTTTTCCTTGCAATTAAAAAATGCATTAAAAATATCTATTTAATGACTGCAGTAAACTATATAGCCCCAACTAGGTGCTACTTTATACTATGTTCACTTTACTTACTGAGGTTTATGTCTAAAGTCAGACATGTGTTCAAAGATATAGATATGTATATATCAGCTGTGCTTGCTACTGAAAGTTTTTTTTAAGATCTTTAGTGAATCAATAAAATGTGAAAAACAAAAAGGCATAGGAAACAACTGTAAAATACCAGGGACAATATGAGAGGAGGATGGGAAGTGGCAGAGGGTGAGAGGTAGGGAAAAAGAAGAAAAATGTCTAAGTACCAAGAAATGGAAAATTATTTGTTGACAATAACACATATGGTAATATCCTTAATTGAACCAATATACAGTGTATTCTGGATGGAAAACTTCATTTTGTATACTGTAAGATGTACAGTGAGTGAGAGTAAATGAATAAATTTAAAGAATAAAAGAAAACTCCAATTAAAAAGGAAAAAAGTATTAGAAGAAAATAAACAATATCATAGCAGATATAAATGAAAATAAATTGGATAGAAACTCAAAAATTAATCAAAAAGATCAACTAACTCCAGCTAGAGTAGCACAGGTAGGACACTGCTGTGCAACAGAGAGCCATATGGAACAACCCAATGTTTGCATCCTGAATCTACCTGAAGACAGTAGGTACACTCGCAGGTGTGTACACAATCAATGCTGCCTGGAAGGCTAGGAGCAGTTAGCTGTATGATAAGACCATGTTGAGGGATGCTACAACATAGCCAACAGAAGCAGAGAAGATGTTGGGTACTGCTGACATAGTCATTTTTATAACAATCTTCTCTTATGGGAACTAACTCAGTCACTCTTCAGATAGTATGAATTATTCATTAGTTCAGTGTCTCTGTGGTTCAATCACCATAATCAAATCATTGCCTATTTAGTGGTCTCACCACCATTACCTTGAGGACTAAATTTCAGAACATGGACCTTTGGAGGACAAACCATGATCTAAACTATACCATTATCAAAATACCAATGACATTCTTAAAGAAATCTTTTAAAAATCATAAAATATGTATGGAATTACAAAAGCCTTCAACTAACTAAAGCAGTCCTATAAAAAAAGAACAAAGTTAGAGGCATCACACTCCCTGACTTAAAAATGTAATATAAATTCATAATAAGCAAAATTGCATGGCACAGAAATAGTTATATTGACCAATGGGACAGAATAGAGAACCCGAAATAAATACACCAACATGCAGTCAGCTGATTTCTGATAAAGTTCCAAGAACATTCAGTGAAGAAAGTAAAGTCTCTTCAGTAAATGGTGCTGGGAAAATTAGATATCCATATGCAGAAGAATGAAACTAGACCTCTGTCTTTCACCAGTTACAATTATCTCAAAATGGGTTGAAGACTGGGTAGTAAAACCTAAACTATGAAATTACTATAAGAAAACAGACAAAATTCTTCAGGACATTGGTCTATTTTAAAATACAAGACCTTAAAAGCATAGAAAGTGGCAGCAAAAATAAGCAAACAGGATTTCGTCAAACAAAAAAAAACTTATCTACAGAAAAAGAAACAATCAACAAAAAGAAGAGCCTACCTACAAAATGAAAGAAAATATATGAAAGATACATTTGACATGTGACTAATAAACAGAATACATACAGAATGAAAGTAATACTAGTAAACAAATAACTTTGAAAAAAGAACAATTGATCTGAACATAGTTTTCAAGACACACAATTCACCAACAAGCACATAAAAAATGCTGAACATCAATAAATTAGCAAGTCAAAACTATAATGAGATATGCCCTTTTGCCCAGTTAATGTGGCTATTATCAAAAAACAAAGAGTAACAAGTGCGTACGTGGATCTAGAGAAAGGGGAACTTTGGTGCACTGTTGGTAGGAATATCAACTACTATAACCATTTTTAAAAATATGAGATTCCTCAAAACAAAAAATAGATCTACCTTCTGATGCAGTAATCCCACAACTGAATATATATTCAAGATAAGAGAAATCATATGTTGAAGAGATATCTTAACTCTCCTATTTAATATAGCACTCTTTGCAATAGTAAAGATATGGAGTCAATCTAAGTGTTCAACATTAGATGAAAGAATAAAGAAAATGTGATATAAGGCCACATTAAGTGGCTAGATAAAAGTGCCTTGATCCCATATGGCTGACTGAGCAGTTCAAGTCCCAGACCTTGTGACTTGAAAAACATACCCAGTCCATGTGCTGAAGACCCAAAATATCAAAAAAGGAGAAGTGGAGGAGAAAGGATTGGGGCATGACATCACCCCTGGGGGATACTTTTTCACTTTTCCTCTCTCTTTCTCTTCTGTGAGTGCACAAGCCCTCTAGAAAATTAAGAGAAAAGAAGGAAGGAAGGAAAGAAGGAAGGTACATAAACCTAGTGGAATATTAATCACCCAGAAAAAAGGATGAAATCCCATCATTTGAGGCAACATAGATAAACCTGGAGGAAATAACGTAATGTGAAATTAATTGAACAATGAAAGATAAATACAACATGTTCTCACATTTGTGGGAGCTAAAAGAACCAAATGCACAAAAACAAAGAGTGAAATAGGAGATACCAAAAATTGAAAAGGAGAGGGAACTGAGAAATAGGAAAATTTGGTTACCGGATACAAGAGCACAGGTAGAAAAGTGAAATGAGTGTTTTAGAGTACTGTAATATAATAGAGTAGTAATATTGGGTTGTCAGGAAAGTCATGGTGCATTTTTGCATAGAAAAACAGAAAAGCACATCATGACTTTCTTGACAACCTAATAGTTGGTGATAATTCAATGTATGTTTCAAAATAGTTAAAGAGTTTATTTTGAAAGTGCACAACATGAAGCAATGATAAATGTTTGGAATGGTGGATATATATCGCCCTGTTTGAACATTATACGATGTCCACATGTTTCAAAAAACCACACTGTACTCCATAAGCATGTGCAATTATTATATGTCAATTAGAAAAAAAATAAATTATAAAAAGGTAGTTTGTCCATGTAATTTATTAATTTACATGGATTCAAAAATATTGTACAACTGGGACATGCAAAGAATGAGGATTTCAATTGTTTCTTTATGTATTCATTTTTTTTTTTAATAGGGCACCTATGCTCACCAGAGAGACACAGGGGTGGGGGCAGTGAGAAATCACCCTCCAGGGTGGATGGCCACACTGCAATCTCTTCTCCACCTCTTTCTTTTTTAGGATTTTGGACACCCACCAAATGTACCTTGTGTGATTTTCAAGCTGCTGGTCTGGGATTTGAACTGTACAGTCAGCCTTGAGAGATTCAACACCTTAAGTGTCACATCACCTGCTGGGCCCTCCAAATTCAATTTTTTTTAAATCTACTGCAAAGAAAGGATTTGATGGTAACCACAATGACTCATCAGTTCAGTAGGTTTTGAATGAGGAAAACAAAACAAAACACTTGAATGTGTTCTTTAATTCTAATTCCCTCTCAATTTACAGCAGGAAAAAAGGAGGCACAGTCACATCCTGAGTTGCGGCCTTAGAATCCGTCTTAGAAGCAGAATTTATCATCTACTAGTCTAGTGTTTTGGCCATTACACTACATGCTAAGAAGTTCTAGCTATGTTGTGGGTATTTTGCTGTGAAATTGATATTTCTTCCTAATCAAGAATTTCAAATACTAGCTGAAATATTTGTTCTAAATTCTCCTCCAACCTTTATTCACCTGCTATTTGAGATCTCATAAGCAAATAACTATAAGGTCTATTTATTTATTTCTTTTAACATCACTCTCAGAGAAGTCTACATTTCTGTTAAGATGTTAGGCCGTTTCCACTGGTAACAATGACATAAAGATAAGTCATGTTTATAGGCTTTGTGAACTAACTAGATATACTGCTTCATGTTGTTTTCATCCCTCAGAGGAATACAACTTAACCATATTGTATGCATTTCGTAAAGTTGCTGGTGCAGTCCATTGGGAATTAACTTTTCCCAATAAATAATCAACAGAGAAAACTGAAACTATCTTCTATCATTTGATATCCTTTTTCTTGAACAATTCTGTAGCTGGAATTACAGTCAGGTCATCTTTTTTGGTGTTTGGAGACAGAAAAGGGAAGTATATTTTAACTCAAAACCATTTAACTTGGGAAATATTTTCAGATTTTCTGCAAAATATAAATAAAAAACAGGTAAAGTTCATGATTTAAGGCAAATATTTATAAGCCTGTGGAAATAAAAGCAAGGTATAAAAACCTCCATGATTTTTTTTTATTTGTTAAACTAACCAGATACCAGAACAAATGTCAGTACTCCCAATCAGGTGTTTTCTGGAGTTTGTATTATTGGCTCAGATAGTTGATTGCTTATTGTCTCCTCCCATTTCCTCTTTCCATATAACACTTTCATTGTTACTGAATGGTAGTCAGACTGGGCCACAGTGGGAGTATATGTACTACAGATTTCTTTTTTTTTTTTTTTTTTTCTTCTGGTATAGTATTGAAATACTATATACCTCAACTGGAAAATAAGCTCAGAATTCTGTCACCTAACATAACACGGATATCAAATACCTTAAAGTAAAAAGTTTGTCTATTTAAAATTCTGTAATAGAAACGAAAGTCATAGATATATTTTTGGGGGAGTTAGAAAACACCAGAATGTTTATTTTACTCACTGTTCTAGCCATCCTTCATTTTAAAATAAAAGGTGCATGAACAGGATAAACAACATTTCATTTTTTTTTCTTTTCATTTAAAGAAGTTTTTAAAAGGGTTCATATGTTCTGTCACTTATTTTAGCCATATTAAGAATAATACCCACTATGTGTAGATAGCTTATCCTCTATAAAAGTTAAGATAATAAATGTTTTCTACTTAATGCTCAAAGCAGCTTTGTGATCCATATATTACTATTTCTGTTTTATAGGTGAATATAAAGAGAGGTTTAAACACATGATAACAAACTTAGAATTTATAGCTCTATAACCAGTCCTCTTTCACTATGCCACATCATTGCTTACATACATGATTGGATTGTCAAGAAAGTCCTGATGCATAGAAAAATACATCATGATTTTACCGATGACCTAATATTACTTAAACTATATGATTCTGGATAACAAAATTTAGTGGAAATTCTTTTTGTTTTGAGAGAGATAGGGCACCTGCACTTCCCAGAGAGACAGAAATCGAGAAATCATCACCCTAGAGGGTACAGCCACTCCACAATCCCCTGCCCTCCATTCACCTCTCAAGATTTTGGGCATGCAGGCACACATGCCCAGCATGACTTTTAAGTCACTGGGTCCAGGACTCGAATCAAGGTTGACCACGTAGGAGTACAGTGCCTTAACCACTAAGCCATCTGCTAGCCCCAAAATTCTTTTAGTAACTGGCAGTATGCTCTCTGTTAAATAGTATCATGTTGAGGATCAGCAGACAGCATAATGATTTTGTCACTGGACTACCACATAATCGACTGTGGTTTGAGTCCCAGATGCGGTGGCTTAAAACTCAGGCTGTAGGGACCAGCAGTTGGCATAATGGCTAGATTGGCTATGTTGCTGAACTCCCATGTAGTCAACCACTGTACGAGTCCCATATCCAGTGGCTTAAACTCATGCTGTTGCGTGTGTGTGCATGCCCAGGATCTTGAGAGAAGGGAGGAGAAGGGATTGTGGTGTGGCCATACCCCCTGGGGAGTGATTTCTCATTTTCTCTCTCTGTCTTTCCAGCAAGAGCATGCACCCTATAGCAAAATAATGATTATAATAACAACAACAACAACAACAACAACAATAGTAATATCATATTGGAGTAAGACAGAATATGTGGAATATACGGCTTTCCCCAAAAAGTTGTGAGGGTAAAATTTGCCCTTTCTGAAACTTTATGTAAAGTACTGCCATTGCAACGAGAGGCATAGTGTTAAAATGCATGTATGTGTTTTGAAGTGGGCATGCAGGCATTACTTGATCATATTAGACATAGGACTCATAGTTTATTTTTTAATATATGAATTGGTAAAATATTACAGAATGTCATGGTTCAGTATGTTCTGAGACAAATTTCAAAACTGAAATGATCATTTGTGCTCTATCATGAGGCACATACATATGTCACCCAAGGTTTGTATTCCTTAGTCATTATTTCTCAGTAATTAACCCAAACCAAAATAAATCAGACAATATTCCTATTCAAGTTGTTTCTACTTTTTGACAAAATCGAATAATAAACCACATATTTCTATCTAGAAGAAAAATATGAGTTGAATTATGTTATCAAAATTTAAGAAAATATAAAAAGTTTATCACAACAAAAATACCTATGAATCTCTAGTTCCTTTAACAGAGAAAAATTTTTGCTACTGTATAATTATGCAAACTATTTAAATGTTTCTAGTACTGGAAATTCTGGAAATAGGAGAGAGAGTCTTTGGGAAAATAAAAGCCTTCAGCTTTCAGATTTTTTTTTTTTTGGGCATACCTGACTTTAAATGACATTTGAAGGACAAGTCCATGGGTTCATAGTTAAGGCAGCTGGATCCCGCATAGCTGTCCTGGCAGCTTAGAAACACATGGGTGCATGTGCATGTGTGCCCAAAATCCCTAATGAAGGGATAAATGGGACAAAAGGCAAACTTTAAAAGAAAAAGACATTATGATATAAAAATGCATAATATTCTTATTAATATATTATGACGATTTATGCCATAATTTTAACAGCTTTGGAGATCAGTTCATCCTACTTCCTGCTTATGGGTAAGAACACTGAGGCCATAAATTGCTGAGAGTTGTAAAATTTAGTTAATAACGTGAGAATCCATTTTTCCATGATCCAGTGCTCCTTGTTTATTTACCAAACATAACAGAAATCCCATATTCATATTGTATCTGATACAGCAAATATAGATAAAATGATCACTAATTGTTACTTAAATCAGAAGACTTCTCTAACTAAGAAGAAACTGCTCATGTGAATATTTGTTTTTGAAACTATGATGAAATTCTAGAGATAAATAGGCATGTCAATCAGAAAATTCCAACTTAGTCTTGGTCTTGCCACTCATAAGGTAGACTCTATTTTCACCTGGCGAAAAGGATAGACTAGAAGTACTATTAATAATTTTAGGCTTAGTCTTGATGATGCAGATGGTAGGGTACCACTGTGGAATACTGGATCCATGTGAAAGCCTCAGGTTCAGGTATCAGATTGACCTGAACATACCAGCTACATCCATGCAGGCTTGTGGTTCTGACTGTCTGAGAAGCAGGGCAAGACCCTATGAAAGGTACCTAACTCTCTCTTTCAATAAATAAATAAAAATTTTAAAAGTACTTGCTTAAAGGATCATCAATGGCCAATAAGAATATGAATTTTATTGAATTAGAAATTTGTCAAATTCTACCTAGAAAAGTTTTGTCAATCAAACTTGTTAGATATATGGGATATGGTAGGAGCATTAACACCTATGATAATGCTTTTAATAAAAGGGCCCCAGAGGTTTTTCATCTGGAATGGAAATTCGGTGCTTATTTTCCTTTTACATTTTTAAATGCACAATGAATCATTATTGAGACATCAAATAACCAACTCAAGTGAACTGATGAGTCGTCGCTTAACCACTAATCACTTAAGGAACATTTATGTCTACTATATAGATATCTAAATATCACATTAGTCCAAATCTGCTTTGAGTTACTGTTAATAAGATGAATGCTGCCTCCGCTCTTGTTATTTTGATCAATTCTAAAGGAAATTGGAAAGGAAGATGGATGATCTAAGTCTATAGCTTGGACTTTGCAGCGATTGTGCCCAGTTCCCTCGATAATTCATTCACTCAGACTGGCAGCTAAGAAGTTTTGGGCAGTGCACCCAAGCAGCACTGTTTACTTCTCATTCACATGTGATGGTGTGAGACCTGTTAGAAAGAAATAGTTCCCATATTTTTATCTGGCTGAGCAGTGACATCACTTGCATGGGGCTGAAGTGGCTGAACTAACTTGTCAAATCGATCATCAAAAGTAAGGAGAGAGTCTGATCTCAGGTAATGCAAATAGCATGCCTTCTCATGGATGCTGATGTCATAACGTGCCCTTGGCTGCACCATTCAAGATACTCTGACCTCTCCCCTTACTCGTCTATTATTATAATAGGTTCACTTATTTCTTTGGATCAAGTATTTCACTGAATATATACATACATATATATATATACATTCATATATATATATATATAATATTGGACAAATTAAATATATTAAACATATATAATATATATTGAACATATATAATATATATTTATTTTCAACAGAGTTCTGATATCTCTAGCAACTAGCAGTCTAAGAAAAGTGTAGTTTGTATGTAGAACATCTAGTAATGAACATACATGAAGGAAAGAGAAGATAATTTAGTGATTAAGAGCACAGAACTGGGAGTAAGTTTCTGTGAACACTGTTAGTGACTCCACTTAGAAGTGTTGGGGTTTTCTGTGAAAAACATTGATTTAAGTTCTCTATGTAGTGGTTTCCTTGTGTGAATAAAGTGTGGTTAATAATAGTGCCTACCACGTTAGGTAATAATGCATGCCAAACTCTTTCTTTTTTTAAGTAAGAAAATCTAAACAACCATCTGCAATGTCATTTTGAGGGCTTTTAGCCTTGACATAGTGAAGCAGGCACGACTCTGCATCACATTATTAATTTGTACATTGTTCAATTCATGAAATTGAGAAGACATGGTTTCTAAAATAGCATTGCACAATGAATGGCATATTTATTAATATTTAGGCATGTTTAGTCTTTAATCCTTAAGAGGTAATGTCCTTGAAAAGCACCTCCTGTAAATGCATGCTATGCAGCTTGGTTTCTAGACTAAAGTAATTTACACAATGATACATCTTACTTAATACGTCTTGTGTGCTGCTTACTGAAAATCTATACAATTATTAAAGTGATGAAATGCTTTAGCTATACTGTAGTTACCTTAGCAACTTGTTGTAATGTGGGTTGTAAATAACTACCTCTTTTATATTCTGAACCATTTTTTAAAAAATGATCATGCCATATAAGTTACATTAAAATGATTGGAAGAACCTATATTTATATACTTTAGCTTCATGATAGCTTTATTAATTTAGTCGTAACATAATGTCATTATGGTTATTTCATAATTTTATATAAATGTAATCTTCAACATTTGATAGTTACTTTTTAGAAAATGGTTACATGTTGAAAAAAATAATATTTAGCATTTTTCTCTTCAAAGTACTGTCCTAAGAGAAATAACCAAAATGGTGGAAAAACAGACTCTGTTCTTTTGAAACTAGATTTCATTATGAGATTAACACCAAAACCAGATCAAATATATAGTTTTAAAAAAGGCAATATTGACCGGGCCTTGGGAATTGGGTAGATATAGGGAGGTTTTTAAGGGGGTAAGGTAAGTTTACTATTTAGAGAGGATGAAAAAAGCTTCTCTGGAGAGGAACCATTAAACAGAGATCTGAGTGAAGTAAAGAAAACATGAGAATATCCTGAGCAGAATTATTCCAGGCAGAAGAATGAGAACCTAACAAGATATAGGAATAGAATGAAGGTCTGTCTATTTAAAGATTAGTTTAAGATGAATAGATATGGTATATATCTAGTGTTAGGTGTTCAAATTTACTCTGGCTGCTTGTGGAGAAAGGATGAATGGCAGTAGGAGTAGGGTAGGAAAGAGAGTAAGAGTTGAACCTTAAGAATGATTAGGAAGATACCCCTAGAATCTAAATAGAAATGATGGGAACATGATTCAGGATCATAATACAAACACTGATAATTAGTTTTTGGGGGGGCATATTTTGAAAGAAGAACTCAATATCTTGAAGACTTCTTAAATCTACAAGCATAGGATCCATTGAACTTTCTTACAGATGGCACTGTATAATACTTTCTGGAGCAAATTTAATGTTGACATTAATTTCAAAGCATTTCCCTACTCAGCTGCATATGGACTTTCCTTACATACAGCCTGTTGATGGTCATTCTGTCTTTTTTAATGAAAGTGTAGGGATATCTTTTTTTTTTTTTAATTGAACCTAAGTTTAACTGCCTGGTTCTTTTTTTGGAACAGAGAATAGAATAAATTTGTTTCATCCTCTATAACTACCATTTCTTCTTACTGTGCATTTTTTGTTTCTTTGACAAGTTTCTAAAAGTATGTTCTGTGGAACTCTATGGTCAAACAAGTTGGGGAAAATACTGCATTGTATAAACTCTTTAAAGAGTCAACAGGTGGGATCCAGCAGATGGAGTAGTCCTGTAGTGGTTACTTTCCTGGACTCCCACAGGACTGACCAAGGTTTGAGTCCTGGACCTGGTGGCTTGAAACTCACACTGGGTGCATGTGTGTGGTTGCCCAAAATCCTGAGGGAAGAATGGAGAAGAAGGGATTGCAGTGTGGTCAGTCTCCCTGGAAAGCGATTTCCAAGGAACCCTTACATTCTTTTTTTTTTTTTTTTTATCATGACACCTACTCATATTATAGAAAATGAATGTATAGCATGTGTCATATTCTTTGTAATGCTGAGTGACACTGTTTAACTATTCTGTAAATGACATGATATTTAAATTCTCATGAAATACTAGCTAGTTTCCTCTGCATAGGTATATCCAAAAGTATAGCAGATCATTTAACAAAACAATTCTGATGTGGGTTGAATAGCAGCATATGTTCTGTGGCCACTACTTCGTGTAAACCTGAATCATGTTCCTTTTGAAGCAATTTAAGACTATATGAAATGTGTTGTAACCATATCACATCATTAGTCAAAATAAACACAGATGTCCTCT
>NW_006159555.1:6513070-6525601 GCF_000334495.1 Tupaia belangeri chinensis | reverse complement strand
TACCAAATCATTTTTATTCCCTATTCTATTCTCATTGTCATTGGCAATGTCTCCTGACTTTATGTTACCTTATCCATCATATGGTTTAATCTCAGACATCAATGGAATCTGAACATAAAAGAAAGCCAAAGACAGAAACTTACGTCAACTTACTAGACAGCCCCCATCAGTTTGATATTAGATTAATAAAAATGCATTAAGTACTATGATATGACAAAGTTGTATTCATTTTTTTTGTTTTCTATCATAATTTTGTTTTGGGGGGAGATTTTTGCTATAGGGCATGTGTGCTTACTGGAGAGACAGAGAGAAACAGAGAGAAAGAAAGTGAGAACTTATCCCTCAAAGGGGATGGCCATGCTACAATTTCTTTTCCATTCTCCTCTTGGGATTTTGGGCACATATGTGGGCCCAGCATGAGTTTCAAGCTGCCAGGTCTGGGACTTTAGCACCTTAACCACGACACCACCTGCTGGCTCCTCTATTGTAACTTTTAATTTAAATATAATTGTATATCTTTGCAGAGTACAGAATGGCTTTTTACAGCATTTATATTATGTTGTGGAGAAAGTCATGACATATTTTTCTATACAAAAATGTATCCTGACTTTCCCAATGATCCCATACAATATAGACTTATCAAATTAAGAATATAAACATATTCATTATTTTCTTTTCTTTTATAGAATTATTTTATTTTTTACTTTGTTTTGACCAGAGAGGAACAGAAAGAGAGAGAGAGAGAGAGAGAGAGAGAGAGAAAGTAAGAAGGTAAGTTGCCAGGTCTGGGACTCAAACTACATTGGCCATGTGGGAGTCCAGCACCCTTAATCACCACACCATCTGCTGGCCCCCTCCATATTAATTATTTTCAACATTTGCTATTATGTTGTGCACTTTTGTTATTTATTCTACTCAATTTTTTTAATAATGAAATACTACACGGCCATAAAGAGAAATCATCTCCTTCCATTTGACAAAAAAAAAAAGAAAAAGATGTTCCTGGGAGCAGTAGATGGTATAGCAGTTATTTTATTGGGTTCCCATATGACCAACCATGGTTCTATTCCTGGACTCAGTGGCTTGAAAAATCATGCCAAGCACGTGTGTGTGTGTGTGCACGTGTGTATGTGTGTGTGTGCCCAAGATACTGGGATAAGAAGGGATTGGGGTGTGGCCATCCCCTCATGGGGTGATTTCTCACTTTCCCTCTCACAATATCTGTCTCTCTCTCTTTCCAGCAAGCACATGTGCCCTAAGGCAAAAAGCTCTTGGAAAAAAAGGATGTTCCTAAAAGATGTGATGCTAAATGAAGTAAAGCGGGTCGTGAAGACACATACTCTGTTTTCCTGCTTAACATATAGCACATGTCCACCAATTTTGAGCCCAAAATATTTTATCATTTTATATCAAAGGACCTCATTGAATTACCTTCTCAAAAGTAAAATATGCCTTTATTATATTCTCACCTATTATGCCAACTTCTCCTACTTAAAGTGTATATAGGTTTACTCGTACTTAAGACAATGGATAGAGATTCTTGGTGCTTCCTATACTTTCTAATTTTTTTGTTAAGAGAAATTTCTGCTATAGGGTGTATGCACTCACTGTGTATTTTCTAAATTTTTGAAACAATCACTAGAGGGCCAAACAGTAGTGTGAGCAGTGTGGTGGTGGAGGCAGCTGGATCCCACATGGCCTACAACGCTATAAGTCCTAGTCCCATGGCTTAAAAATATAATGTTTGGAACCAGCAGATGGCACAATGGTTACGTCACTGGACTCCTAGGTAATGGCCCACAGTTTGAGTCCTGGACTGGGTGGCTTAAACCTTATGCTGGGTGTGTGCTTGCATGCCCAAGATCCTGAGAGGAGAATGGAGGAGAAGGAAGGGATTGTGGAATTCTCACCACTGGGGGTGGGGGGGTATTTCTCTCTGTCTATCCTGTGAGCGCACTCATCTTGTAGCAAAAATCTCTCTCTCTTTTGAGATTGAGAGAGAGAGAGAGAAATAAAAGAAAAAGAAAAAAGAAAAAAACAAGCACACTGGTGGGGGTGTTGGAGCAGGTGACAAGATTGGGATGCTGGACTCCCACATGGCCAACTGTAGTTTGGGTCCTGACCAAGCAGCTTAAACTCATGTCAGACAAGTGTCAGTGGGTGCCCAAAAATTCCAAAAAGAAAATGAAGGAGAAGGAACTGTGGTGTGGTCATTCCCACTGTGGGATGATTTCTCACCTTTCTATTCTCTGGCAAGTGCACACTCTCTATAGCAAAAACCTAAAAAACTAACTAAATAAATAAATGAAAGAGAAAAAACTATGCTGGACTTGTATGCATGCATGGCCAAAATCCCAAGAGGAGGTTTGGTTACTCTTAACCAGTTTGTATTTCTGAAGGTCCATCCTTGCTGTCTTTTGGTAAAGGAACACATTTGCTAATTTCTCTTTTAACCTCTCTCAGTTTGTCTTGGATTTCTCAGGCTCTTCCAAAGAGTCCTAAAGCCATATTTACAAGTGTTTTAACAATGTAGTGTAATCAGTTTACAAATTCAAATCTCTTTAAACTGAAGCTGATTTTCTGTATGAAGCTACAGTGGAAGAAGAGGGAGCCCTACAACTACAGAGAGGCATTTATAAGCAGAATATGATGAAATTACTGCAAGAACAAAATAGAAACTTTACAAAGAAAAAGAAATTGATTAAATGATCAAATTTTGTTGAGGTCAATTATTTTTTAAAAAAGGCATATTTTGTACAATCTCTATGAAGATTCTTGAGAAACTCTGCCTACAAAATAATGTTCCAAGAGTAAGAAGTTATGAACTATGCCAGTTGATGGTAGGCCTTCTTAGTCCAAATGCTAGTAGAAATCATAAGATCTACTAGTTCACTATATCCACACAAACTTTAGTCACACCAGTCATGGTATACCAGTCAAAGTCTCTTCCAGCCATGTGTGGTTCTGATTCTTCCTGTCAAATAGGTTAGTTACGTAACTAAATACAATAAAAAGAGTGGCAAACATGAAACATTATTTGTATTAACATAAAGAAAGAATATCAGTTCGATATATATTAGAATATTGAAAACAAATCTAATTGTAATACAGTAGGTAAGCATTCATTTGGTAAGTTAAGGAGTAATTTAAATATTTAGTGAGGCAGGGCCAGCAGATAGCATGGTGGTTAATGTACTGAACTCCCACATGGCTAACCATGACTTGAGTCCCAGACCTGGAGACTTTTTTTTCTCACTTTCTCTTCGTCTCTCTCTTTCTCTGTCTTTCTCTGGTGAGCTCATGTGCCCTATAGCAAGTTAAAATAATAGTAAGTTAAATTAATTAATTAATTTTCTTTTAGGTTTTTTGCCATCAGGTGCATGAGCTTGCTGGAAAGAGATACAGAGAGGGACAATGAGAGGAAGATGAGAAATTACCCCCAAAGGGGGTTGGCCAGGCCCTACTCCCTTCTATTCCATTCTTCTCCTGGGATTTTGGGTATACACTCACACATGCCCCGTGTGAGTTTCAAGTCGCCAGATTTGGGACTCAAACCACAGCCGACCACGTCAGAGTCCAGTGTCTTAACCGCCATGTCGTCTGCTTGCCCTCAGTAAATAATTCTTTAAAAACAAATTCAACGAGAAGTCACTATGGGTCAAAAATTGTGCTGGGAACTGGATAAACAAATATAACTGTGTTAGTATCCCTGCCCTCATAGAGTTCAAAAGACAACTTAGTTTATGAGTCAGACATGTAAGCAAGTACATTGTGATAGTAAGTAGTAAAAATAATAATAGATACATGGTTACCAAGATGTAGGGGTGGCTCAGGGATGAGTACAAGCAATGGGCTGTCAGAAAAGGCAAGGATGTCTTATGAAATCGTATTTCTGCATGTGCATTCCTGGAGAGGCACATACTATTTTCAATCAAAGGAAAGTAATGACTGAATTTTCCACTAAATAGTTTTAAAGGTGTAGAACATACATTACAAGTTATTGTGTTTGAAATAAACAGAAACATAAAAGTATAGAAAAAAAAGAACCCTTTTCCTTAAGAAATCATAAAGTAATTCTTAAGTTAAATGAGCTAGTGATAAAAATCAGAAAAAAATTAGTGTTTGCTAATCTTTCACTCCCACTTAAGAACATAGGAACTATGTAGTACATTCTTTCTCAATATTTTTTAAAAAGTAAATTCTGTTATCAATATCTATGTATAACTTACTTCCTGAATTGGTAAAATATTGAATAAACAAAATTAATACAAATCTTAATATTGCCTGTTTTATAGAGACTAAAATTTTATGAGAAATTGAGATTACTGACTGCCTAGGTTAGTATGAAACTAACAGTAGCTATGAAGACAGAGAAAGAGAGCTTAGGTTTAGAAGCTGCTAGAGATATGGGCAACTAGTTTGAGATATCCATTAAATGTATGACCAGTTGATGGGTTGAGAGTAGAATTCTAATACACTACAAGCCAAATTATTACTCAAAAAACCTAAAGAATTAATGGCCAAGGAGGATCATTTAAAATAGTATAAATTACATGTTTATATCCAAATTTAAACTGAACAGATTGTCCTTATGTTTAAGGCAAATGGCAAAAAAAAAATCATCAATGCTGTTTTCAAATTGTATTATATGTGTTTTAGAGGGTATAATTAGTCTTAACAAGCAATCATAGGAGCAATGTTCTGTTGTGTTATAGAATAAATGTATCTCCTTTCCAAAGACCTTTTTTTTAAAACAAAGTTATAATTGTATGAGTTAATGTAATAATGACTATATTTCCCCCCATCGTTTGCCATAGGGCACACGTGCTCATCAAAGGGAGATAGAGACAGAAAATGAAGGGAAAGTGAAAAATTAATCCTCATCCACTCCTTCTAGGGGATGGTCATGCCACAATTTCCTTTCCTCCATTCTCCTCTCAGGATTTTGCACATGCAAACACACGTGTCCAGTGTGATTTTCAAACTACCAGATCTGGGACTAGAATCATTCAGTAGGCTATGTGGGATTCAGCCACCTTAATCTCCATACCACCTGCTATCCCCAATAACCATATTCTTAAACTATGGATTCAATCATAGACATTGTAGCACTTCATGTTTCCTGCTTGAGTTGGTAGTGGGCAATGACTGATTTCTAGCTATTACAAAATTAATCTTTCGTTTATTATCTCTAAGGTACATGAAATATGTAATCCACAATATTTGATGTGATATGTGATATTGCTTGGGTGTTATAATCATCTCACTATGTCACATTGTACACAAATACATACAACAGAAAATCAAAAAGTAATTTTAGTTAATTCCTTTCTAGATGGTTTTGATTGTTCTATATTTCACAGTCAACTACTCACTGTCTCTCTCTCTTTCATCTCATCAACAATTCTTGATGAAAATAGTCTAAGCACTATTAGAGAGGCTAAGTTATCTCATTGTTATTATTTTGATAGAAGAAAGAGTAAATCATAAACTCTTGGACAATAAGATTATCTACCATGTAAGACTCTGTGAATCATACTGTAATACAACCATTTGAATTACATTGAAAAATAAAAGAAAATAAACGATTTCTCTGAAATTGTTGATCACCTTGGGCAGGAGGCTAAAGCAAGGCCCACCCTCTCTATAGCTCCTGCTTATAAAACAAAAACTACTCAGAATTCAGTTAAAGAGATTAAACAAACAATAACAAACACAACACCTTGTATTTCAGGAAAATAAATAAAATGTATTTACTAAAATTTTGATATGTTTTGGTTTTTTTTTCTTTTTCCTTCCAAAAAGTTACTGTGTTGGGCAAGTGGATCAATGCTTTCTTAAAATTTGTCAACACAGTCAGCAACTGAAACTATCACTGTGTGGCTTTATCTCCCCACTAAGAACACTTGAAGCTGGCACTCTGTCAGAAAAACTCACATTCATCTTATTGTCAGTACACTTCTTGGAATAGAAGCTATGCTTTGTCTTCCTGATGTTTGTAAAGCTTTAGAAAATTCAGCTTCAACTGGCAGAGGGCCAAGGCATGTTATACAACATTCCATTTAATAATAAGACTTTTTCATTGAGGTTTCATGCTATATTACTGGCTTTAGAAAAATGTTACCAACAATTTATTTAAAATTATGTTCTGCTAAGAGACATAGTTCTGTGAGTATGGGAATATGAAAAGGACATTACAGAATTCTTTCAGTCGTAAAAATGTTTTGGAAGTTATGATTAAAAAAAAAAAACTTGCCAGAGGACCCATTCTTACTGGAGAGAGAGAGAGAGAGAGAGAGGGAGAGAGAGAGAGAGAGAGAGAAAAGAAAGATGAAAAAGCACTTGCCATAGGGAATGGTCACATCAGATATTTTGGGATTTTGGGCACATACACACATGCGCCCAGCATGTTTCTTAAGTTCTGAGTCTGGGACTCACACTGTGCTGTTGGCCACGTGAGATCCTTTCAACTTAACCACCATGTCACCGGTTGGCCTGCTTTAAATTTTTAAGGTGCCAAAAGTTTACTTTTGGGCTACTTAGTACTATTAACTAGTTATGTGACATTGTTACATGATGACTTTGTTATTTTAGACTCCAGGATATTTTCTTTATATAGTTATAGTCTACTAATGAAGATATTTCAAAACTTATGTTCTCTACACTATGTGAATGCAAAACCAAAAGCATGTAAAATCAAAATATTATAATACATTACAATACTTTTACAATAATGTAAAAATATATAATATAATATATATAATACAATAATGTATTATAATACATTATAATACATTACAATACTCAGTACTGTTTCAGTAGGATCAAATTATAGTGTGAACAAAAAATATGATGCAAGACAAAAGAACTTAGAAAGTAAAAATATCCATAGAAACTTAAGGACAATAACAAGACACCTGTTTAATAATTCTGAGAAAGTGAATTTAAGCCAAAAATAACCAGTTTCAGCAGATGATGAATGACTTCTGAATTCAACATTCATTATCTGTTTTGCTCTCAATCAGAGATATCCAATTATTAGCTGGGCATATTCTTCCATGGCTATAAGAGAACAGTTCCTCCAGTCTGCCTTACAATTTGGAGATTAAAATGACTAAAGTTTGTGTGGGATATGTTGGCAGAAGCATTACATGGGACAGTCCTGAGGCTGCCTTTTCACCTCTTCATCCTATTTTATTTGGTACTAGGCTTCTGCTAACTTCTTGGATCACAAAATGAACTTTTCTAATGGAAATCACATAGAGCAAAGCCATATAAAATGACCCATGACTCTGACACAACGGAGCCACTATGCCAGACCTGAACTGCTCACCCACAAGACTTCTTTTCTACAGTAGAAATAAAGTACTATATTATTTAAGTCAATGAATTACTGATAAATGAAAACTAACCCTTACTACCCTGACCCATAGACAATAACTTATACATTCCCGATATAACTAAGATAATTATCATTTCCACTTCCATCTGAGACTCTACAATTTGTTGTGTATTGCTTTCTTGTGTATAAATATCTTCTTTGGAGTCTCTCAATAACATGGTTCATTATATCTGGACTCATTTTCTCTCTTACCATTCTATTGCATATTCTAAAATACTAAATCCTGCAGAAACTAGCTCCAACCTTTAAAAGTTCTTTTTTGATCATTCCGTTAAAAGAATTTCATTTCTCCATGTTTGTATAACTATTTTTAAGAGATATTTTTGCCATGGGTGTATGTGCTTGTCAGAGACATAGAGAGAGACAGAGAGACAGATAGTGAGAAATCATCTCCCAGAGAATACGGTCAAGCTACAATCCCTTCTCCATTCTCTTCTTGGGATTTGGGGCATGCACGCACACGCTCCCAGCATGAGTTTTAAGCCACCAGCTCTGGGTTGACTACATCAGAGTCCAGAGACGTAACCATTACATCCTCTGCTGGTCCCTTTGTAGTACTACTTTTAAACAAATATTTGTACTTAATTGCATAACTGCCTTAAAACACATTGTTTTCTTACATTGTTATTTAATGTTTGTTTTGACTGTTTTATGTGTTCATTTGTATTTGTCATCCACACTTTAGTGAAATTAACTTTCATAACTATGCACCATGGAAAATAGGCAGCATCAAAAACGTTCCTTCCTTGGGAACCAGCAGTTAGCGTAATGGCTATGTCGCTGGACTCCCATGTAGTCGACTGCGGTTCGCGTCCCAGACCCGGTGGCTTAAAATTCACACCAGGCGCATGCGTGCATGCCCAAGATCCCAGGAGGAGAATGGAGGAGAAGGGATTGCGGCGTGACCATCCCCCCTGGGGGGTGATTTCTCACTTTCTGTCTCTCTGTCTCTCTCTGTCTGGCGAGCGCACGTGCCCTGAAGCAAAAAACCTCTCAAAAAAAAAAGTTCCTTCCTTGAGAAGGAGCAGAGGGAAAACAGATCTTTTAGCGAGCATTCTCCACCTAAAGCCCCCTGCCCAGCATAGTGTATGGGAAGCAGGGCCGATTTAGCCTCCAAACATCCACCTCTGATGCTGCAATAGCAGAATTATAAGGCCCCACCACACAGGTACTATGGAGGTCTGGGTATACAGGAGCCAAATATTTGAACACCTAGTATATAGGAGCCAAATATCTTAACATTTTGAGGCTCTGGAGGAATTCTTTCCCCTCACTGAACAGACTAGAAAAAGTAAAAAGAGAGAAATTTCTCTCCATAAATCTGAACCCAAGACTCCAACTGTGGACACCACATTGCCACCCACAGTAGAAGAGGGAAACTGGCACAGAGCTAATTCACAACAAAGGGAAGTGCACGAGCACACTGCTACAAAAATCTCCTTCATAGAAATAGCATAGAGTGAATACATCACCAAATGAGTAGAAATCACTGCAGAGCCTCAGTCATGAGAAAGTCAGGAAATATTTCCCCTGCAAGGAAACACAATGTTATTTCCAAGAATAGGAAAAAAAAAAAAAAAAAAAAAAGAAATAAACAAAAATCAGAGTCCAGAGACGTAACCATTACATCCTCTGCTGGTCCCTTTGTAGTACTACTTTTAAACAAATATTTGTACTTAATTGCATAACTGCCTTAAAACACATTGTTTTCTTACATTGTTATTTAATGTTTGTTTTGACTGTTTTATGTGTTCATTTGTATTTGTCATCCACACTTTAGTGAAATTAACTTTCATAACTATGCACCATGGAAAATAGGCAGCATCAAAAACGTTCCTTCCTTGGGAACCAGCAGTTAGCGTAATGGCTATGTCGCTGGACTCCCATGTAGTCGACTGCGGTTCGCGTCCCAGACCCGGTGGCTTAAAATTCACACCAGGCGCATGCGTGCATGCCCACGACCCAAGGAGGAGAATGGAGGAGAAGGGATTGCGGCGTGACCATCCCCCCTGGGGGGTGATTTCTCACTTTCTGTCTCTCTGTCTCTCTCTGTCTGGCGAGCGCACGTGCCCTGAAGCAAAAAACCTCTCAAAAAAAAAAGTTCCTTCCTTGAGAAGGAGCAGAGGGAAAACAGATCTTTTAGCGAGCATTCTCCACCTAAAGCCCCCTGCCCAGCATAGTGTATGGGAAGCAGGGCCGATTTAGCCTCCAAACATCCACCTCTGATGCTGCAATAGCAGAATTATAAGGCCCCACCACACAGGTACTATGGAGGTCTGGGTATACAGGAGCCAAATATTTGAACACCTAGTATATAGGAGCCAAATATCTTAACATTTTGAGGCTCTGGAGGAATTCTTTCCCCTCACTGAACAGACTAGAAAAAGTAAAAAGAGAGAAATTTCTCTCCATAAATCTGAACCCAAGACTCCAACTGTGGACACCACATTGCCACCCACAGTAGAAGAGGGAAACTGGCACAGAGCTAATTCACAACAAAGGGAAGTGCACGAGCACACTGCTACAAAAATCTCCTTCATAGAAATAGCATAGAGTGAATACATCACCAAATGAGTAGAAATCACTGCAGAGCCTCAGTCATGAGAAAGTCAGGAAATATTTCCCCTGCAAGGAAACACAATGTTATTTCCAAGAATAGGAAAAAAAAAAAAAAAAAAAAAAGGAATCACCAAAATGTCAGAAAAAAGAATTCAGAATATTTATCATAACTAAACTTAATAAGATGTAAGAGAACACAGACAACAACTATAGGAGATGAGAAAATCATCCCATGACTTGAAGAAGGAACTCCATAAAGAGATAGACACCACAAAAAAGAATCAAATTGAATTTTTAGAGGTTAAGACTCTAATACAAGAAATCAAAACCTCCCTCAAAAGTATTAATAACAGATTAGACCATGCAGAAGATAGAATTTCTGATCTAGAAGACAAAGCCACTGACTTAGACAAAGCCACCAATATGAATAAAAAAATAATAATAACTATTTTAAAAAAAAACAAGAACAATATAAAGGAAATATTAGGTACTATTAAATGCCTGAATACTCAGATAATACTTTTTCTTAAAGGTGAAGAATCTGACTAGGACATAGAAAAATTTATTCCATAAAGTACTTGCAGAAAATTTTCCAAACTTCAGGAACCATTCTTACATCTAGACCAAGGAAACACAAAGGACACTTAGTAGAACCAACAGAAGAAGATCCTCCTCCCAGCACATTATAGCTAGATTGGTAAAAATCAAAATCAAAGACAAGATTATAAAAGTGGCAAAACATAAATATCAAGTTACTTACAAAGGTTATCCTACTAGGCTAATGTCAGGCCTCTGGACAGAAACAATGCAAGAAAAGAAGGAATGGGCAGACATATTCAAATGCTTCTTTTATTTGACATTTTGAACCAAGAATATTATACCTAGCAAGATTATCTTTTAAATGGGAAGAAAAAAGAAAATCATTCTCAGATAAACAAAACCTTAAATAATTTGCCAGCACTAGATCAGCTCTTAAACAAGTACTGAAAGGAGTACTATATCAGGAAAACCAGAGACAAACAGAAATAAAGGACTGCATAGCAATTAGTGCCTACAGGGGGGGAAAAGGTGGCAAATAATAGACAACCTAATAACACATCTCAGGGAACTAGAAAAACAATAACAAACAAAACACACACACACACACACACACACACACGCACACTACCAAGAGAAAATAATAAAGAATACAACAGAAATAAATGAAATAGAGAATAAGAGAACTATACAGAAAATAAATAGAATAAATTGATGCTTCCTTCAGAAAATAAAATTGACACACCATTAATTAGATTTATCAAGAAGAAGAGAGAAATGAATAAGATAAAGCAGCAGCAAAACACTTGATGTTACAACAAACATAACAGAAATACAAAACAGCATGAGAAAATACTATGAGTGATTATATGCTAAAAAAACTAACAAACAAGAAAACCTAGATGAACAAATTTCTGGACACATAATTTACCAAGATTGAACCAGAAAGAAATAGAAAGCTTGAGGGCCAATAATAAGCAATGAGACTGAAACAGTGATAACTAGTCTCCCAACAAAGAAAAGCCCAGATACTTATGGCTTCACTTCTAAATGCTACAAAACTTTTTCTTTTTTTCTTTCTTTGGAGAGGTTTTTGCTATAGGGTGCGTGCACTCGCCAAACAGAGAGAGACAGAAAGCAAGAAATCACCCCCCAGGGGGGATGGCCACACTGCAATCCCTTCTCCTCCATTCTCCTCTCTGGATCATGGGCACGCACGCACACGCACCCGGCATGAGTTTAAGCCACCAGGTCTGGGACTCGAATCGTGGTCGATTACGTGGGAGTCCAGCGACATAGACAATACGCTAACTGCTGGTCCCAATGCTACAAAACTTTTGAAGAACTAACTCTGATTCTATTTCTGAAGATCCAAAAGGAAAGAACTCTACCAAATTTATACTATGAAGCCTCCATCACCCTTATCTGAAAACAGACAAGGATATAACAAAAAGAGAAAATTATAGACCAGTACCACTGATGAATACAGATGCAAAAATTCTCAACAAAAACTAGCAAATAGTATCTAACAACACATTTAAAAGATTATATACCATGACCAGCTAGGCTTCATGCAAGGGTGGTTCGACATACAAAAAACAATAAATGTAATACATCACATAAAGAAGGAAATATAGAAATCTTATGGTTATATCACTTGATGCAGAAAAAAGCATTTGATAAAATACAACATCCTTTCATGATTAAGACTCTCAGCAAAATTGGTATAGAAGGGACATATCTGTTTTCTTTTATTACTATATTTTTGTGTTACATTTAAACACATATATCTTTACAGTGTATAACATTTCTTTTTCCTGCATGATTACTATGCATATCAGTCAAGACAAAGCCATTACTACCCACATCATCAAATAGCTTTTCACTTTTTTTCAGATTATTATTATTATTTTTTATTCTCATTATTTTTTTTTTAAACTTTTTTTTTTTTTTTTTTTTTTATTGAGAGAAAGAGGGAGAGAGAGAAAAAAACCTCAAGAGGCCACAGAAATCCTCCCTTAAGTCTTCCCAGT
>NW_006159555.1:6501049-6512790 GCF_000334495.1 Tupaia belangeri chinensis | reverse complement strand
ACGCCGCAATCCCTTCTCCTCCATTCTCCTCTCGGGATCTTGGGCACGCACGCACACGCGCCCGGCGTGAGTTTTAAGCCACCGGGTCCGGGACACGAACCGCGGTCGACTACGTGGGAGTCCAGCGACATAGCCATTACGCTAACTGCTGGTTCCCCCTCTCATTAATTTTTTTAACATTGAATCACTACACATCATTTGGCTTGTAAAGAGAATTTACCTAACATGAACTACTTCTCAGAGCTGTCCAGTTTAGAATACTATACATGCTATCATCAACAGGTAAGAAACCATTTCTGTGTCCCACAAATGTCATGCCTCTCTATTTGTTCTTGTATTATCCTTCGCTATATGCTTCAGAAGGGACATCTCTTAACAATAATAAAAGCTATATATGACAAATCCATAGCTAACGTCATACTGAATGTATGACATTAGCTTTCAACTTTTCCACTAAAACCTGGAACAAGACAAGGATGCTCAATTTTTCCACTCCTTTTCAACATAATACTTGAAGTTCTGGTCAATGCAATAAGACAAGAGAGTAAAATAAAAGACATTCAAATAGGAAAAGAAGTGAAATTATCTTTATTTGCAGATGATATGATTACATACACAGAAAATCAAAAAAAAAAAAACAAAACACAAAAACTAAACAACAAAAATCTCCTGGAAGTAATCAATGAATACAGTGAAGTGGCAGGATACAAAACTGACATGCCATAATCTATAGTACTTTTTTCCCCCAGGGGAAACCATGAACACAGTCCTCCACTACCACAAATTTCCCACATTTGGGGAAATTTCAGGGATCAGCATCTCTAGAGTGCAATGGATAAGCCTCGCCCTGGAAAAACCATCTTCATAATCACGGTATCTCCCCTGCCAGGTAAGTATAAAATTTATAGTACCTTTATATCCCAAAAATGAACAAACTGAGGTAGAATTAAAGAAAGTAATCCCATTTACAATAGCCACAAAACTCTGTAAGATACTTAGGAATAAAATTAACCAAGGAAGGGGAAGACCTCTACAAGAAAAAATTATTTAAAAATGTTAAAAAGAAATGGAAAATTACTTAAAAAAGTGGAAAGGCATCCCATATTCCTGGATAGGAAGAAAAAAGATATAATTGAAATGTCAATCCTACCCAAATTAATCTACAAATTCAATGCAATTCTAATCAAAGTACCAGAGATATTCCTTACAGAAATAGAAAAGGCAATCATGTAATTTATCTGGAATTATTAAAGACCACATATCACCCAAGCAATACTATGCATAAAGAATAAACTATGAGATGTCTCACTTCCTGACTTCAAAATATATTTCAAAGCTGTAATAATCAAAACAGCAAACAGTATGAAGATGCCTTAAAAACCTACAAATAGAAAACACAACCCAGTAATTCCACTCTTAGGTATTTACCCAAAGCATAGGAAAACCCTCAGTTCAAAAAACACTTGCAGGGGGGCCAGCAGTTAGCGTAATGGCTATGTCACTGGACTCCCACATAGTCGACTGTGGTTCGAGTCTGTGACCCGGTGGCTTAAACTCACGCCGGGCGCATGTGCACGCGTGCCCATGATCCTGAGAGGAGAATGGAGGAGAAGGGATTGCGGCGTGGCCATCCCTCCTGGAGGGTGACTTCTCACTTTCTGTCTCTCTGTCTCTCTCTGTCTGTCTGGTGAGTGCACATGCCCTATAGCAAAAAACAAAACAAAAAATCTACAAATTCAATGCAATTCTAATCAAAGTACCAGAGATATTCCTTACAGAAATAGAAAAGGCAATCATGTAATTTATCTGGAATTATTAAAGACCACATATCACCCAAGCAATACTATGCATAAAGAATAAACTATGAGATGTCTCACTTCCTGACTTCAAAATATATTTCAAAGCTGTAATAATCAAAACAGCAAACAGTATGAAGATGCCTTAAAAACCTACAAATAGAAAACACAACCCAGTAATTCCACTCTTAGGTATTTACCCAAAGCATAGGAAAACCCTCAGTTCAAAAATCACTTGCAGGGGGGCCAGCAGTTAGCGTAATGGCTATGTCACTGGACTCCCACATAGTCGACTGTGGTTCGAGTCTGTGACCCGGTGGCTTAAACTCACGCCGGGCGCATGTGCACGCGTGCCCATGATCCTGAGAGGAGAATGGAGGAGAAGGGATTGCGGCGTGGCCATCCCTCCTGGAGGGTGACTTCTCACTTTCTGTCTCTCTGTCTCTCTCTGTCTGTCTGGTGAGTGCACATGCCCTATAGCAAAAAACAAAACAAAACAAAACAAACAAACAAACAAAAACACTTGCACATCTCTGCTTATTGTAACATTATTCGCAATTTGTTAGGACATAGAATCAACTCATATGTCCACGAGCAGATGAGAAAATTGAAAAAAAAATGGCCCATTTACACTATGGAATACTACTCAGCTATAAAAAAACAATGAGATCCTGGGACCAGCAGTTAGCGTAATGGCTATGTCACTGAACTCCCATGTAGCCGACCGCGATTCAAGTCCTGGACTCGATGGCTTAAACTCACTCAGGGCGCATGTGCGTGCGTGTCCAAGATCCCAAGAGGAGACTGGAGGAGAAGGGATTGTGTGTCCATCCCCCCTAGAGGGGTGATTTCTCACTTTCTGTCTCTCTGTCTCTTTCTGTCTCTCTGGTGAGCGTACGTGCCCTATAGCAAAAACTCCTCCAAAAAAAAACACAAAAAAACAAACAAACAAAAAACAAAAAAAAAAACAAAAAATGAGACCCTGACATTTGATATAAAATCGATTAATTGAATTGAAATTTTCGATGCTCAGTGAAATAAGTTAGAGTGTGAAAGATAGATATTGTATATCCCCACTTAATCTATACTACATTTCTGCACTCTATAACAGAAATTGAAAGACTGGAATATAAAATAGCAGGAAGGTCAACTTCAGATACTAAAGACAGTATAGGAAGGGGTAGGTAACAGGAGATAAGTAACAGGAGTGGGAAGGAGGGGATCAGGAAAAAGAAAAACAAACAAAATGTTTAATAGACATAAAAATTAAAAGCTGTAGCTGATAAGGCAATTGGCAATGTCTCTGATTTGATTAATATGCACCATAGTCATGCTGGGAAACACCAGGTAGTACACTGTAAAGATATACAGTGTTAAATGTAAATAAAAAACAGATGAAAGAAAGGAAAGCTTTTCTTCCATTACCTCCTTGATTTCCTGTCTTGGAAAATGGTACTATTCACTTGGTTCCATACTTCTCCCACATCCCTGCTATGCACATGAAATGGACCCTTAAGTCCTGTTATTTCTAACTCTGGAATTGCTCTAGAATTTCTGCACCTCTTTCCATATCTGTGTTCACTGCCTTGATTCAGGCAACATCCTACATCTTTATCTGGTTACTGCCTTCCTTTCTTTGTTCTTTTCCCTGTGACATGATTTTATAAGAATGAGCTTATTAATTTTACTCCAAACTAAGCTGCCTTTTCTAGTCTCATCTCTTAATTTCTCTTCCCTTGATAAAACTGTCAAGACAAACTATAACAGAGTGAATGGATTAAATAACAAAAGTTCATTTTTTCAAACTTCCGAAAGCTATAAGTCCAAGATCGAGGTGTCAGCAGGGATGTTTTTTGAGGCCTTTCTGCCTGTTTTGCAGCTGTCTTCCCTGTGCTAACTCTTCACATGACCCTCCTTTTATGCACAGGTAACCTTGGTGTCTCTGTATTATAATCTCTCCCTCTTTTTTATAAGAACACCAATCTGATTGGATTCATGCCAATCATAATGGCTTCCTTTTAACCCAATTACCTCTTTAATGCTATTATCTCTTAATATAATCATATTCTGATGAATGAAGAGTCAGTAACTGCTTAAACTTTAGCTTGAACCTTTTGTCTGCAGTTATCCCAAAGGTAATAAACTTCTCTGCATCTCTCTTTCCTTACCCCCTCCCTTGTCACTGCATCATATTTTTAATCTTTGTATAGGTTTCTCCCTCTCTGTTTGCACATTCAGCCTTCTACCAGTTCTTCCTTTGTAATTCAGACCAGAATGTATTCCTTTGGGTCACATTCCTTGAACTTTCCTTCCTAACCCCCCCCCCATTCCTTTTTCTCCTAAAAACATTCAGCCTTCTACCAGTTCTTCCTTTGTAATTCAGACCAGAATGTATTCCTTTGGGTCACATTCCTTGAACTTTCCTTCCTAACCGCCCCCCATTCCTTTTTCTCCTAAAATGACTTGGAGGGCTCTCCAATGGGCTCTAATAGCACCCTTAAATATCTCTGGAAAAGTTCAAAGAACTAGCTAATCTCAGAGCCAGCATTCAAATGCAATGGGTCTAACTCCAGAGTCTGCAGATTAAGCATTACATAAAAATGCATGAATCTAAAGAAATACACTGCCTTTTATCATCAGGATGAATTTCAAACTCATTGCTCTGTATGTGAGCTCCAAAACAGCTAACTTCTAGATGATGTATCTAGTCTCATCTCTCAACTCTACTCTAAACACTGCTTTATATTTAGGATTTGAGGAAAAGTAAAATTTGAACCAGGGTAGAAGTAAAAACCCTCTGTTGGTTCTTATATTTTTCTAATGTGCAATAGAGAGTGGCATTTTGAAATTTTATATAATGGCTTATGAATCCACTGGCTGACAGATTGAGAGACAGTTCAAGAAAACAGGCATCACTTCTGTATAAGAAAAGAAATAGTTCAGAGTTGTTAGAAAAAGAAAGAGACATTTATGGTTTTGTTTTTTCTTTTTTTTTCTGACCACATTACCTTTTCTGATTTCCTCTGTTGTCAAAAGTGTCAAAAACAGTCACCAAGGCATCCACTTATCTGAGAAGAATGGCAAGTGGCAAATCAATGACACTTAAGTAGTTTCTTCAGCCAAACATTCTAAGTGCTTAGAAAGATATTTATTTCAACTGTTTAGTCACTATTTTGTGGTAGCATTTGTTTTGAACTGAAAACTAGAATAGTGTCTGAATTTTAAGCAATTGGCATTTGCAAGCACAGCCTTGTAGAATAAAATAATAATTTAAGGGCCAGGAGGTGATGCAACTGGCCCACATGCAAAGGCCCTGGGTTCAAATCCTAGGACCTTTCTATGCAAGCCAAGCATGTAAATGCATACCAATGACCCAGGCTGGCTGAGACAAGGGGTGGATCACAGTTTGAGGACATTGTTGGGGCTGCTATCTTCTGTTCCTCTGTCTACCTCATGGAATAAGTTACTTTAAATATAGTAATAGTTTAAGTTAAAGGAGTGTGGTCTAATATTTAAAATCAACAGGTTTTGGGTTTAAATTCTGTTTCTATATTAAATGGCTATAAAATGTTGAGGAACAAATAGCTTAATGTTTACTAATAGAATTACAGTAAAATGGTCTAATTAAAGGGGGTGTTGTGAAAATTATATAACAATACATATCATGCAATTAGAACAATGCATGGCACACAGGGAATACTCAGTTATCTTTATTGTCATGTGTACATTTCTCTCCACTCTCTGTGGTTTTTATTTAATCAGGAGCCCCACACTATTGATATTTCTGGCTTCCAGGCCAAAGATTTCGATGAATAGTAAAACTAGGTCCCTATTCTTTTGTAATCATTGTTGTTAGAGAGATTTTTGCAACAGGGCATGTGTGCTCACCAGAGAGACAGAGAGATATGGAGAGACAGAAAGTGAGAAATCACCCCCCTAGGGGGGATAGCCACGCCACAGTCCCTTTCACCTCCTTTCTCCTCTCAGGATTTTGAGCATGCACATACATGCACCTAGCATGAGTTTCAAGCTGCCGGGTCCAGGACTCAAACCGCAGTTGGCCATGTGGGAGTCTAGTGTCATAATCAAGATGCCATACACTGTGCCTCACAATCTTTGTTCTAACAGTCCTTTCAGGTATATATAGAAATTTGTAGGTAGTTGAAAAGGCTGGGATTTGAATCTAGATAGCCAAGATACAAACTGTTCCTGTCTCACTTAAGCAGCCATGTGACCTTGGCCTCTCTGTGACTCTTTCATCTATAAAGACAATAAAAATTAATAGGCTTGTGTTAGTATTAAATTAACAAATCTAGTTTATTCTATATTATTCTTGGTACATGAAAGTTGTTCAATAAAAGTTGACTACTATTTTAATTAAGATAGCAACTTTTTGGGCTATTTCACATGACTGGATGTTCAAATCCGACGGCCACAAATCAGAACTCATTAGGACTTTCCACTACAACTAAATCATTTCAAGGATAAAGAAAAGAGGTTCATCAGGAATGGCTTTCCAGGTCTTTCCTTCCGGTCTATATGATATTCTCTAGGGTGTCGTGCCTCCTACAGTTTGGTTCTAGTCATTATAGGTATTCCTTAACCAGAGACATGCTGCTAAGAAAACGTCAGCGATAGATGTGTCTTGTAAATATCATTCGTCTTTTGACACCTAGCAGGTCCAATAAATAAACAGAGTAGGTCTAGCTCTTCCTTTTATAGATTCTTTCCCTCTTCCTCAAATTCATATTTTGAAGACCTACTCCCCACAATGTGGTGGTATGTGGAGGTGATGCCTTGGGAGGTAGAGAGGTCATGAGGGTGGAGCCTTCATGATGGGATTAATGGCCTTCTAAAGTGAAAAAGACAGACAGAAAGATAGCTACCTTGCCCTTCCCTCCCAACTTCACAAGCACTAAGAAAAGTACTTGTGCAGACATAGTGAGAAGGCCACTGTTTACAAGCCAGGAAGAAGGCCATTACCAGGAATCAGGTGCAGTTAGTTGGCACCTTCATTGTGAACTTTCTAGGTTCCAGATTGTGAGAAATAAATTTCTGTGTTTAAGCCACCTAGGTTACAGTATTTCGTTGAGGTAGTCTGCACTAAGACATTTTCCTTTGCTTCTTTTCCCCAGGTCTCTTCCTGGTAAAGGCAATGAATGACAAAATGTATTGCAGGTCATACTCTTTTAACATTCTCCAACTATCTTTTTTAAGTAAAAGAAGAGATGCATCTCTTACTTCTGAGCACCCCCTTGAAGCTACCCTTATTACTTTTGAAAGATAAATTTTTCACAGATTTCAAAATAACATTAAAAAGTCTCACTTTTACTCTTCTTTTTAAATGCACCCCCAAAGGGGGTGCACCATTCCTGGAAGTACTTCAATACCAGGCAGATGCAGAGAGTGGACAGAACAAGCTCCTATTCTATCTCCCTGCTTCAAAAATCTATTTAATATATTCTCCTCAGATAGAAGACATATCAGATATCAAGCTGATAATCAGATACTACACTTGATCTTAGCCAAAAGACTGAAAAGTGATTACTTCTACTCTTTTTTTTTTTGTTTTGGAGAGGTTTTTGTTCATTACCTCTACTCTTTTTTTTGTTTTGTTTTGGAGAGGTTTTTGCCATAGGGCACATGCGCTCGCCAGACAGACAGAGACAGAAAGCAAGAAACCATTCCCAGGGGCTGGCCATGCCACAATCCCTTCTTTGTTCTCCTCTGGGGATCTTGGGCATGGATGCATATGCACCCAGCGTGAGTTTTAAGCAACTGGGTCTGGGACGTGAACCACAGTTGACTACATGGGAGTCCAGCGACATAGCCATTACGCTAACTGCTGGTCCCACCTCTACTCTTAATACCATCTGCCCACTTCTACAAACTTCAACCCTTTTATTAAATTTTTTGGAGTAAACATCATACTGTACCTTGCTATTTTTACCTAAAATATCATGTAGATAAATTCGTGGAGAGAACTATACAAAGAAAACTTAATACTTTTAGATAGCTATAGTATCCCATGGTATATATGTGTGCCAAACTCATACAGATCCTTAAAAAATATTTTGTAATATGAGTTAGCAGAGATGACAACTATATCTCAGTGGCGTTTTCCTATGTCATTCGATCCCCCATGTTGTCTGTGTTCCAAGCTTTTATTTACTTTTTAATTTAGGTAACAACATTTAACATAAAATCTATATTCTTAACAACTCCTTAAGTATATAATATAGTAGTTAGTGTTATGGTGGATCTCTGGAACTTATTCATCCTCTATAACTGAAACTTGAAAACAACATTCTTTAAAAAAAAAAAAGATGGCAACATAGGAATTAATAAGAAAAAGTTTTCTGTAACCATACATTCATGGTGGTCTGATCCCCTCTCTTCAAGGAAACTTGCAACTCAGCATTTGACATTCTCATGGTAATAACACCAAAAAGATTACTATATTTTAACTGAATAAGAGAACTAAACTGTTCCAGTATTCCTACACTCAAATCAGTATTTACTAGACTGCTTAAGAGCTTTTTAAAATTTGTCATAGACCTTTATTCAGCATGTAAAATATATACATTTCTTTTAACCTTGTATGATTCAAAATGTAGATGTCTGGTTCTTTGGATAGAGCAAAGTGGTTAACAGTGCAGTCTTCCAAATCAGGCAGATAAAGAGTCCACACTAACTCAACTGTGACCAAACAGCTTAGTGACCTTAGGAAAATTTACATAAGCTGACTTCCTCACAATTTGAAAATATGGAATTTAGGTTAGTATGTTATAAGGAGGATTAACTGAAATAATGTACATAAGTCACACTATAAAACATTTATTTAGGAAGTGGTAGTTTTCATTATATCACCATCATCATATGTATCTATTTTATTCTGTACTATATTCTGTAGTAAAAATTGGGTGCAACTACAAATATGACACCATCTTTGCTCTCAGAGTTTACAATTTAGCTAGAAAGGCATTTCAGTAAACAAATCATAACTTTAATCAATAACAAAGCAATCAATTAATAAGTTCAATGCTATGCTCCAGGGAAGTGAAAGTGTTCTGAAAATATATTTGATGTAGCAATGATCTAAGAAGTTAAAACGTTCAAGAGAGTCTCCATTGGAAGAGATAGCATATACAGCAACTTCAATTTTCACTTCCCTAAGATGACAGAAAAACACACAACACTAGAACAATGCAGTGTTACTTTAATTTGGTAGTGGTGATGTGGTCTTTAAAGCTCTCAGATTTGGCAGTACCTATGAGTCTCAACATTTTCTAGTCAATTCTATGACACATGAAGAATGCTTTTCTTCTTTATTGTCAACCATGTTTTTGACATAAAAGCAAAGTGTGAAAAGTGAGGGGAAAAGGATGATTTTTAGACTTCCTCTCCCGTTTTTTTTTTGGGGGGGGTATAACCAAACAAAAATATGAGATTCATTTTGAAGTAATCCAAGACTTATTGAGAAAATTGCATTTTTCTCAAAAGGAGTAAAAAAGTTTATGCTTCTTGAAGAAGGATCATAAATCCCCAGGATTCCTCTGCATTGAAGGTGCTTAAATATGAAGAATATTATGCTCCTGGTGGCCATTACTACCCATATACCTCATGACTCAAGCACTTGAGACAAGTGCAAAGGATTGCCCCATGGCTGGCATCTGAATGTCCGCCTTTTCCAGAATGGTAATGGATCTTGCAGGTATCAAACTTAATGAATGTGTAAATGACCTATGTTTGTTTATTTTAAAGAGACGATATAGTAGCAAACAGTGCCCAATCTATCAACAGGAAAAAGGAATTTCAAGCCAGAACCCTTCTGGAGCAGCATCTGCTCTAAGATTTGAATTTCCTCTCACCAAGTGTATTTCTTAATCCCAGTTCTGTAATTCAAGTCTAATAACAGTATCCCAGTATATTTTATTGTAAATTGATAGGCTTATGCAATCAGAAACCATCAGTTTAAGATAGCCTTTTGGGGGGAAATAGTTTATTACAATTTATTTCCACTCAATTTCAGTATCAGGCACAATTATTCATTAACTAGGAATAAGAATTAGAACTCAAAAAGCATCAAACCTCCTGGCAAACAGACAATTTATAGATTCATACCAGGTTCGGCAACACTGCCAAATATCCTTCCCTTGAAAAGCTGCAAAAAGTCAGTGTCCAAGACACATTTTGGGAAATCAAACCTAAAAAGTAGCTCCTGGAAAACTAATACACACGGAAATAAAATGCTTCTTTCTGTCCCTTGGCATCTCACCACCAACTTTATTATTCACTTTCCTTCACTCAGGTTCTTTGGCTTAGCTTCAAGCTCTTCAGGTTAACTGCACCAGAAGACAAGTCTAGGTGTTGAACCAGCACACTCCCCACAAGAGAGTCTGTGAGCCACTTAGCTGGAGAACATCGCCAGCATTCTCCTCTCTGCAGGGGCAGCATAGACAGATCCTTCATCATCCTCAACACAGACCCTCTCAGTCAGTGCTTCTGATAATCAGCTCACACAGAATCCAAAGCAGGAGGTTCATTTGTGACATTCAGATTTGCGCCTGTTGTTACTGGTCCACACCTTCTGGGTCCTGCAATGCTCACCTTGGAATGTTCTGGATTGATTTCCCAGATGTGAAAAGCGCTGCTAGAGCTCTGACCAACAAGCTTAATCTTTTGCATTAAATCCGCCTCTTGTTCCACTTTGCTCTCCACTACTCAATGCTAGGCGCTCAGGCACTCGCACTCACGTCTTGGCAGTCAGCCACCTTCCAACTTAAAAGAGGACCAGTGAAGAGCTCCAGGTTCTGAGGAGGAGCTACCTGCACGGAGACCACAGCAAGCGTATCTGAGCAAAGGAACCTAGCGCCCTCTCCACGCAGCGCAACTTTGCATTTTCCACGGGCAGGTCCCAACCCACAGAGTGGCGAAACATCCAAGTGCAAAAACACGCCGCAATCTTCAGTCAGTCCAGCACGTGGAAAGGCACTGGTGTAGATCGCGCAGAGCACAAGAGCGAATCACGGTTTTAAGAAAACAAAACAAAACGCAGTGGACGAAAGTTTACTTTCCGTAAGCAAATTATAGATAACACTTGCAGCCCAGTCCATTTAAGCCCAACTCCCGCTGGAAGGCTCCTTTCCAGGGAGCTGTGGATGATCCTGGGGCGCTTCTGAGAGTAAAATCTCTCCAGCTTGGCTTGGGACGCCTCAATTGTGCGGAACCTAGTAATCTTTCTGGGACTGTCGAGGTTAGAGAACGAAGTTGGGACAGAAGCTAGCTACAGACCCACACAGCTACTTCAGGTGCAAAACCTTGGAAATGGCTGCAGAAGGGGCTGGGTCTCCAGACTCCTAATCCCTCCCCTTTCTCCAGCTGAGCCGTTCACCTGCTACCGTCCAGCTTACAATATAAGCGTAGCCTCTAAACCAGCCCAGTTCCCAAAGCTAGTCTCTACAAATTCCTAGACAGTTCCTCTCAAAAACATCTAAGCGATCTTCAGGAACACTTGAGGAGGAAATGTTCTTAGAAGGAATGGGCAGGAAAGGCGAAATGGGAAGGGATTTTGTCCTAGCAACGCCGCATAGGCTCCTCTATTCGAAGGACCTCGGGGAGCCCCTCAGCTCCCAAGCGAGCTTCTGCAGCCACTTTCTTGTGGCAAGGGGGCGGAGGTGGCCCTGGAGCTTGGGGATGGGGACACGGTTAATCTTTAGTCCGGCGACCTCACGCAAGGTTCTGGGAGAGTAGCCTCCATGAGATGCCAAACAGGTCAGGGACCAGGGAGGTGGCCCAACAGCCTTGAAGGCTTGCAGCAGAAGCTGGCCGCCAGCTCTCCGCTTGCTGGTGGGGACTGATCCAGCGTGCCCTCCTCTGCGTCGGGGAACCCTTCTCCTCTCCACACCTCTCCCACTCCCCAGTGGCCTGGGGCCGCCGGCGCGG
>NW_006159555.1:6500531-6500909 GCF_000334495.1 Tupaia belangeri chinensis | reverse complement strand
GCCGGTTTGGAAGCTGTGTCTCGCGGTGCTCGCACAGCGCCTCTCCTGCGCGTCCCCACCTAATCCGAACAGAGATCTTCCAAATTGCAGGAGAACAGGAGGAAGGGGATTACCGAGCGAGAGACGAGCGGCCGCCACTGGGAATACCCTGCCCAACGCCGGAGAAGTGACTGGCGCGTCTGGGGGTTCCAGGGAAGAACTGCACGGGCAGCCCCGTCGGCCGAGGAGCGCTGGGAGACTTCCGGGTGCCCGGAAGGTGGTCCGGGTCTCGGTGCCCGCAGGCGCCAACTCTGGAGGCGCCTCCGCTGCCAGGGCTGGGTAACCGCCACCCCCTCGCCGTCCCTGTGGAAGGGAGAGCCGGCAGGGGCGGGGCGGGGC
>NW_006159555.1:6499946-6500404 GCF_000334495.1 Tupaia belangeri chinensis | reverse complement strand
TCGGGGCTGGGGTGGGGCCGAAGCCAAGTTGCGGTGATCTCTCGGGCGTCGCCAGGCGTTTGGACACCCCGCGGGAACGGCGTGAGGCGGGCACGTCGGGAGGCGCAGGTGCCCGGGTGCCAGTTAGGAGGCCGGAAGCCCCGTGAAGGGAGTGTCGTGTCCTTACACTTTGGGGAACCTACTGGAAATAGGTATGGAGCCGAGTAGTCCGTCCAGGCTGAATTTGGGTTTTTGGTGTTTTTCTTTTTTTTTTCCCCGGCGAGATTTTTTTTTTTCCTATTAGCACCGCAGACCCACACCTTCGTTTGCCATAGAGGGCCGTGGGCACTGGCGAAGGCGGCGCGGACCCAGTGGCAGGTGAGCCTGGCGCAGGTGGGCAACGCGGCCGGCGGACTGAGGGGCGCGGGAAGTCCACGCCGCCGCCTGACCGGCTCCCTGCAGTCGGCGTTGGAGCCCGG
>NW_006159555.1:6492204-6499920 GCF_000334495.1 Tupaia belangeri chinensis | reverse complement strand
GGGGAGGCGAGCTTGGCTGGGTCGGGGGACGTGAGCTGGAGTCCCGGCGCACGTCCTGGCTCCGCGCTGCGCTGCGGGGACCCGGGTCCGAATGCCGGCTGAGCTCTGGAAACCTGCACCCTGAGCTGGAGCCACTTTGGAGATGCGATCCTAGCCCGCGCCCTGAGGGCAGTCCTGGGAGGTAATGCCCTCTTTCTCCTCCTTTCGCTCCCCTGTTTTTTGGATTCTCAGGCTAACACCCAAGGTGGGAGGGAGTGGAGAGTGCAAGCGAATCTACAGGGTCTGTAGCTAGAGGTGCCTTTCAGTCTCCCTTGCTGGCGCTCAAGAGAACGTGCATTTGAACTAATCCCTAATTTCGCCCGTCTCCCCTGAATATTTGCCTGCTTTAAGGGAAGTTTTCTGCGGAGAGTGCTGGGTGACTGGTTTGGGCCGGGCTGCTCCGAGGTGAGTGGGGGGACCCACTGTGTCCCCTCTGAGCTGCAGTGAACTGGAGTGACACACTCGAGGGATGGGGTGTGGTGGAGAAAGAGAGTACCACACCCTCTTCTTTTCCTCCCCTTTCCTCTTCATCTGATGGTGAAGCCTCCCCATTCAGCATTTTACTGATTTCCTTTCCCAAGGGATTGACTCAGAACAGAGCACTGCTGCTGAAGGACGAGAGAGAGAGAGAGAGAGAGAGAGAGAGAGAGAGAGGAAAAGGAAGTCATAGAACATCACGGGAGAAAGGAGGGTGAAGTTAAGCTTGTGTATTTGAGGTGCAGAGGGTGGGGGGAGTGCTGGGAAATGGCCTCGGAGTTCAGATTCTTTGAAGTCAGATTCATTTCACATTTCACAGTCTTTGACATAATCCAGTTTGCTCAAGCCACTAACAAACATCATCCCTGCTAGGTACTAGCTTGGGCACAGTGGACGCTGAATACGTTTGTTTGATGGTTGTGTGTCGAAGCGCCCTCCCCCAAAGAAAAATAAAAAATAAAAAAACAGGAAAAAGAATGAAGAAGTGGGTATTTTGTGTGATTCTCCAGTGGCTGTTAACCAGCAATGTGCATGTGTTTCAGTGTGCTGTGTTGTGTTTGTGCATACCGTATGTGGTCATTTCACACTCAGTAATGCAATCCTACAGTCCTCTAAAGGTGGCTCTTAAACAGGACTTGTGCGATATTACACCTCTTGCAGGATAATATGAAAGAAAAACAAAAAATACAATGGGGAATGGAATATTCTAGGAATACTGCATAAAAGCCAAGATTTAGCATTTGTGAAATATTGGGCCACAGGATGCAAAAGTGAAAAATATTTTTTTTTAGAAATGAGGAGCAGTGGTTAACATTTAAAAGAAGGAGATGTTCTTCAGTGTACTATCATCATCATCCAGTAGTGTGCATTGCTTCCAATACAGCTGGAGTGTGAGGAAGAAAAAAATGAAGCACTTCCTGCTGCAAACCAGTATAATGTTTTGGGAGTTCCTGTGTCAGGTATTTCACCTTAAGAATGTAAATGAAGTGGATTGCCTACTGATGATGGCTGAAGTGGTTTGGTTATCATTTGTAAAGCATGCATTGTTTTTGATTACAGTAAATCTGTAAGTTAATTTTTTATATAATAAGGGTAATTTAATGGAAATGGAAGCAGGAAAATTTATGATGTTTTTTCACTCCAAAATAATGCATAGTGTCATCTCAGGGAAGATTTATATAAAGTTTGTCATTCATATATTACATTGGATGGAGTTCTGTATAGAAGACAAGAATAAATACCTTGCTGAGGTTCCCCCAAAATATGGTTTATGTCCTTAAAATATACTGTTTTAAGAATTCTGTGGTGTGAAAAAATGATAGTTACTCATCCAAATATAATCGTCTGCATATATAAATACAGTCACTTTTGTGTAGGGTTGAATGAACCAAAACAAATACACATAAAGGTTCAATTGTCTTTCTGAAAGAATCCTCAGAAACCAAAAGAAAGATTTGCTAGCATTAAAATTCTATATGATGCAAAAGGGATATTGTGTTCCTTGGCATTCAATTAAATCAAACTAGTGAGGCTGGTTTGTAATCTCAAATTCAGTATTAGGACTCTCTCTCGAGATTTTTTTTTTCCTTTCTATTAAATGTGATATCTAAAAGAGACCAAACATTGGAATGGTCCCGGGGTGCCAAGGGTCTGAAAACCATTTCAGTTCCCTGAAAGTTCATGTCAAAAATAAGAAGTGATAGGAAGTTGTCACAAATTAATTGGCTTGATGCTTCAATTAAAAACTGATGATTCTCTGGCTCTGGTAGTCATTATGGTTGATTTTATTTGGTCTCTAGATATTCTGTGAAAGGACTCTAGGTGGAAATGTTTTCCTGTAGTACAAGGAGAGGAGGTCACTATATGCAAACAGGCTTGTCAGTTACGGATTCTCCAATTTGGTTGCATGTTATCCGTAAAGCAGCATGTTACATTGAAAGAAAAAAAAAGTCAGTTTTGTGAATTTGTCTCAGTATTTCCTCCTTTGTGCAGCCCTCAGTCTACCTCTGGATAACTTTATAATTTTGATGAGAGTACTTTGTCTTTATGTTTTAGAGGCTACTTGGTGTTAAGAATTTAGAGAACTATTTAAGCGTGGAAGACCATATTTTCTGAAAGAAAATGAAATGAGCATTCAAAAAAAAAAAGTATGATAAGGAGTGACAGGAGAATCAGAAAGAAAGGTTAAATCCTAAGTATCAGACTTACCCATTTAACTGCATATACCTTGCTATGCTTTTAAAAATCTTTCTCTTCCCTTCTTCCCTCCCTGTCTTACTCCCTTTTTTCTTTCTTTCTTTCCTCTTCTCTTTATTGGTGTAAATATTGCCTTCAGAGTGAATTTATGCTCATTTATAATTATTTTACAATGACCAATCCATAGTTCATTTTTAATGGGAGATAGTTTTGAGATATTAGCAGTGTTACATTTAAGTTTTATACACAGAAACCCCACTAGAATATGAGTTGAATTCTTTAAGGACTCCTAGTCATCAGTTGATCCTTGTCTCTCACATTGTGGATGGCTCTTGTTTGGCTGCAATTCAACGGGCATTTTTTTCCTGGAAAGTGTAGAAGCATGGATGGTTAGGCACTGGAGGTAGATGGTGCCTGGGAACATCATGCATTTGTGCTTTGAGTAACTTATTTTCTTGTAGTTAAATATTCTCTCCCTGAGCTAAATGGCCATCAGTCAAATATTAAATGTTCATATTAAGCAAATAGTTGAGTCACACTTGTCAGTGTGTATCTGTTTAAAAGTAGTAATCCATTTTAGGAAACTCCGAACTGCATCCAGGTCTTTAGTAAATGTAACTTAAAAAAAGTGCTGTCACTCAACAAATACTGCTGCTAAATGGTTCTTAAATGTCCTCAGAGAGAAAATCCTTATTCCAGAAATCTCCCAAGAGAAACTAATTCAGTGCCACTGGGAGGCAGCACGAATAAATCGAAAAAAAGTGATGTGACACCAGAAGACTTGAATTCTACTTATGTCTGTTATGACTAACAGTGTCACTTTTGAAAAGCTGCGTCATTTTTCTAAGCCTCAGTGTTGATTTCTGTACAATGGCAAAATTTAATAACTACTCGCTTTATTATGATGTTAAAATGTGATCACACCTAGGTTAAGGTTTGGAAAATTAAAGAGGAAACTTTCAGGTGCCAAGAAAATGTCAGGTCAGTGACTCTTCACAGAAGAATAAGTGAAATGTAAAGGATGCCTATAAGATTTTCATAATGAAGTCTGGATTTTGGTAGGCATTTGATGAAAGGATTTCCTTTTTTCCTGGATACGCTATTAAAGAGTGTTAAAAAATCTAATCTAATTTAATGGGTGTATATATAGAAGATGATTTTCTCAATCAGTATGAATTTGGCACAGATTTTGTGAATATTGAAATCTTGTAATGGTCAGTGTGTGAGAAATAAAAGTCTGTCTGGGTTGGGACCAGCAGATGTGTACTGTTTACATCCCTGAACACTCATGTAGCCAACTGCTGTTGGAGTTCTGGACTGGTGGCTTAAAACTCACACTGGGCAGGCATGTATGTGTGCTGCCCAAGATACTGAGAGGAGAATGGAGAAGGGATTGTTGCATGGCATCCCCCCTGGGGGCTGATTTCTCACTTTCTGTCTCTCTGTCTCTCCAGTGAGTACACCTACCTTATAGCAAAAATCTCTCTTAAAAAAAAAAAAAAGTAAAGCAATATGATACAGGTAACAACTGTGATTCCTTTCATGATTGTCAAGTCAGTAACCCAATTTCTATGAACAATTCAAAAATCTTTAGCTTGCAAAATTTTGGTTCAGTGGTTTAACCTGTGAAATTAGACACAATATCATATATCAGTTTTTACAGTGAAATTTTCACAGGAAAACTGATAGTTTTTTAGTCCTATTTTATTTTATTGACTTTAATGCCAGTTATATTAGTTGTAAGTTATTTCCATCAACCAATTAGTAAGAAAGTAACTGATAGATATTACATGACCCATGGAATAATTAGGTGATCTTTGGTAAAATATGAGGCCTTCTATGATTTGAGACGAGAATAAATTGTGTTGCTTGTCTAAAAGTATTCACTAGCTAATGTTAAGAACAGCATATCTTTACACATTGGAAAGGTAAGTCAAATATATTTATTTCCCTAGAATTTTGATGTCATTGTCAAGATAAACTGGAAATGTATTTTCTTTAACATAATGAGTAAAACTAATTGCAAATCTAGGGACCTAGGATAAAAAAAACAGATTTTTTTTTTGTTGTTGCAAATGTAATAAGATACAATATGAAATTGTTAAATTGTTAAAAGAGAGAATTATTGTCTTTAAAAAATCATAACCAAATTTCAGTGTAACAGAAACATATGCAAAAATCTAATATTCCCTGCACATTTCAGTTTCTAGGTGTAGCACTATAGAGTTTTTGAAATGGATTCTAAATTGGACTGCATAAGAGGATTTTGTGTCTTCATACAGTCTCATTCTATTATAATGTAACTATGGTTAGCTGCAAGATATCTATCTAGTAGCCAGCATGAAGGGAAATAATTAGCATAAAAACTGTATTACTCAGGGTGTTCCAGGGGAGCCAACAACAGTGCCTTGTGATAAATGTTGATTTTGGAACGGTGGACTTGGTTTTTCAAATGGAGAAAGATCATTATAACTATTTGTTACTGTATACTCACACACATACACACAAAAATAGTATATGACCACACGTTTTATATATATTATTCTTAACATATATTTTATATATAAAGCAATCCTTGTGAGTGTATGTTATTTGTTGGTTAAGTGTGAATTAGGGATTGTGAATGATATCTCTTCATGAAATTTCATTTGCAGATAGTGTTAAAACCCTAACTTTGGTCTTAGTTAGTTAAATTAACAATGAATATGGAAATATTTATTGTGATTTTCTAAAAGTGATTTTTGGTTTGATATTCAGAATCTAATATGGTATGTTAGTTGTTCCTTGCTCTTAAGAATGTTGTGATATTGTTAAGCAGAAAACACAAAAGTAAGTGATAAGCTAACAAAAACAGAATGGGCTATCACCTTATTCAAGAAATGCTTGTTAAGTAACTCTTTTTTTCATGGGACTAAAAAATAACAATAAAAAATTCATGCTAACAGGAAATTGAGAATAGGTTAAAGTGAGAGTGGCATGCTAAAGATTCATAAAGGGGGAAGAAATTGGGCTGAGGGTAAGTATAGCCAAAATGAGCAATAAATACATAACTGCACTAATAATCAAGACAGTGTAAATTGCCACAGCAGTGAGTTAGTCTTGATCGATGATTTGGGGCAAAGATGAAAGCACTGATAG
The DNA here is from genome assembly GCF_000334495.1 of Tupaia belangeri chinensis. NCBI lineage: Eukaryota > Metazoa > Chordata > Mammalia > Scandentia > Tupaiidae > Tupaia > Tupaia belangeri. Next base: position 6,494,070 of record NW_006159555.1, on the reverse strand, counting down.
ACTCCTTGTGTTGGTAATGAAGTGGGGAAATACACACACGTATCGAAGTCATCGAAAACTGGTTCAAACTATCTGGAGTGTAATTTAAATAATTATTATTTAAATAACTAATCACAAATGTTCATAATAATTGGCTTTAGAGTTCATTTCTCAGGAGTTTAACCCTGGAAATGCTCTTATGATCTGCAAAGATATATTATGTACACTGAGAAGACATAAACAACATGATTGGCTTCATATCTTATTTTTTTAAAGAGTTATTTTTATTTAACTTTATTTATTTATTTTAATTTGAACAGAGAGGGACAGAATGAGAGGGAGAGAGAGAGAGAGAGCGAGCTGCCAGATCTCGAACTCAACCCCGTGGTCTGCCATGTTTGGGAATCCAGCATCCTTAACCACCACACCACCTGTGAGCTCCATATCTTTTTAATGAAACTTATGTTTTTATTTAAAACCTTTCCACACCAAATAACCTAGTTAAGGAATAGATGAAAGAATGTATGCCCATACTGTGAAATAGCATTCAGAAATAAAAACAAATGAATAACTTATATATGGTATAATATGGATAAGCCTTAAAAACAGTAAGTAAAAGAAACCAGAAACAAAAGGTCATATATGTTCTTCCATTCATATGAAATGTTCAGGAAGACTACTCTTATATACCATTGATGTTGATGTTTATCTGATACTGGGAGTTGGGGTGATGAGTGACTGCAGATGGGGTGAGGAAACTGTTTTAATAATTGAACTGTGGTGGTTGCAAAGATGTATAAAGTTGCTAAAAATCATTTAATCATTTGCGTAAAATGAATACGCTTTTTCACATATATATTACATAACAATACAGCTGTTGCCAACCTCAAAACAAAAGACTCCCAAGTCTTCCCTTAAAGATGACCTCACAAGTAAAGTTTTTTCTAACATTTAAAGAAGAAATAGTGTCAATTCTACACAACTTCTTTCAGGCCATTGTAGAGGAAGGGACATTCTTAGCTCATTGTATGAGACCAGCATTATCTTGATGCCAATATAATGAAAAGATCCTTCCAGAAAACCACAGACTAATATTCTTCATAAACATAGATGTAAACATTATTAAAAAATGTTTGCAAATCTAAATATCAACAGTATATAAAGAGATAATGCATTGTAACCAAGTCGGTTCATTCCAGAAATGCAATGTTGAGTTAACATTAGACAATCAAATAGCTCACAGTAACAGGTAAGAGCAGAGGAAAACTATAAGATCATCTCAGTAGATGCAGAAAAGGTACTTGAGAAAATCTAATATTTATTCTTGATAAAAACTGTTAGAAAACCAGGGAACATCCTCAGCTCGATTAAGAATGTTCTCACAGAACCTAGAGCTAATATTATATTTAATGATGAAAGACCACATGCTTTTCTCCTCACCTCCACTCAGCATATTTTAAAATGAAAATTCAAGCCAGTGAAGTAAGAAGAGGAGTCAATATTAGACAGATTGGAAAGTAAAGAGCAGAACTACCTAAACACATATATATTGAATACTTGAACAATAATACAAATGTCCAATAAAGAGGTATTTAAGCAAACTTTGAAGTACTCACGCAATGGATGCTGTGTTGCTGGTTTAGTAAGAAGATAAGTGAGATGAATAGAATGCTGTTGTTTTTACTACCATGGGAAATATTTTAAGATATATTCTTAAGAAGAAATCACAGTTATAAAACTGTACTTAGTCTTTGGTGGATTGATTGATCGATCCAACAGGTATTCACTATGTCAGTAGTCTTCCCTTTCTGCAAGGAATATGTTCCAAGACCCCAGTGGACGCCTGAAACTGTGGATAGTACTTAACCCTATATATATATATATATA